>NC_083464.1:1955000-1962500 GCF_030014155.1 Tachysurus vachellii | reverse complement strand
GTGTTTAGAGTTCTGAGTGTTTAGAGTTCTGTGTGTTTAGAGTTCTGAGTGTTTAGAGTTCTGAGTGTTTAGAGTTCTGTGTGTTTAGAGTTCTGTGAGTTTAAAGTTCTGTGTTTAGAGTTCTGTGTGTTTAAAGTTCTGTGTGTTTAAAGTTCTGTGTCTTTAAAGTTCTGAGTGTTTAGAGTTCTGTGTCTTTAGAGTTCTGTGTGTTTAGAGTTCTGTGTGTTTAGAGTTCTGTGTGTTTAGAGTTCTGTGTGTTTAAAGTTCTGTGAGTTTAAAGTTCTGTGTGTTTAAAGTTCTGTGTTTAGAGTTCTGTGTGTTTAAAGTTCTGAGTGTTTAAAGTTCTGTGAGTTTAAAGTTCTGTGTTTAGAGTTCTGTGTGTTTAAAGTTCTGAGTGTTTAAAGTTCTGTGAGTTTAAAGTTCTGTGTTTAGAGTTCTGTGTGTTTAATATTCTGAGTGTTTAAAGTTCTGTGTGTTTAAAGTTCTGTGTTTAGAGTTCTGTGTGTTTAGAGTTCTGTGTTTAGAGTTCTGAGTGTTTAGAGTTCTGTGTGTTTAGAGTTCTGTGTTTAGAGTTCTGAGTGTTTAGAGTTCTGAGTGTTTAAAGTTCTGTGTTTAGAGTTCTGTGTGTTTAAAGTTCTGTGTGTTTAGAGTTCTTTGTGTTTAGAGTTCTGAGTGTTTAAAGTTCTGTGTTTAGAGTTCTGAGTGTTTAAAGTTCTGTGTGTTTAGAGTTCTTTGTGTTTAGAGTTCTGTGTGTTTAGAGTTCTGTGTTTAGAGTTCTGAGTGTTTAGAGTTCTGAGTGTTTAAAGTTCTGTGTTTAGAGTTCTGTGTGTTTAAAGTTCTGTGTGTTTAGAGTTCTTTGTGTTTAGAGTTCTGAGTGTTTAAAGTTCTGTGTTTAGAGTTCTGAGTGTTTAAAGTTCTGTGTGTTTAGAGTTCTGTGTGTTTAGAGTTCTGTGTGTTTAAAGTTCTGTGTGTTTAAACTTCTGTGTGTTTAAAGTTCTGTGTCTTTAAAGTTCTGTGTTTAGAGTTCTGAGTGTTTAAAGTTCTGTGTGTTTAGAGTTCTGTGTGTTAAACTTCTGTGTGTTTAAAGTTCTGTGTCTTTAAAGTTCTGTGTTTAGAGTTCTGTGTGTTTAAAGTTCTGTGTCTTTAAAGTTCTGTGTGTTTAGAGTTCTGTGTGTTTAGAGTTCTGAGTGTTTAGAGTTCTGAGTGTTTAGAGTTCTGTGTGTTTAGAGTTCTGTGTGTTTAGAGTTCTGAGTGTTTAAAGTTCACAATGTTTAGAGTTCTGAGTGTTTAAAGTTCACAATGTTTAGAGTTCTGAGTCGGCAATATGGCACAAAGAAATAATTGGAAAATGGAAGAACTTGCATCATGTATAAGATAGAAAAGTGCAGAGTGGTGTCATACAGAGCAAGCAGCCTTCATCCTTCCTCCTTCCTCCCTTCATTCCTTCCTTCCCTCAGAGCACCTGTTCAGATCTTTTACACCATCATCTCCACTTCACTCCAGGCTGCTCGTATCCTCCCACATACCTGATTATTTTAGTAACAAATGTAAAAGATCGCTGTACAAACATGTCACTCACTCCCCCACATGCCAGCAGCTCAATTGTCTGGAGGAAAATCCTTTTATATATTAAAAACACACACTTTTGTGTGTCGCTGTTTTGTCATAATCCTGCTAAGGTGAAGCGAGTGCTGGTGTCTCCACACTCAGAGGCTTGGATGAGACAGAAATGTTGCGACGCTTCTCCACACACATTCATCTCCTGACCTACTTCTCTTCTTTATTCTATACAGAACACCAGCAAACTGACGGGGTTCAGAAGTGTGTTAATATCACTGGAGACTTCCTTTCTGTCTCTCCTGTGTGTGTGTGTGTGTGTGTGTGTGTGTGTGTGTGTGTGTGCATGTTTGTGCGTGTGTGCGTGCATGTGTGCCTGTGTTTGTAGGGGTGTGTTTGTGTGTGCATGTGAGTGCATGTGTGCGTGCGTGTGCATGTGTGCGTGTGCATGTTTGTGTGTGTGAGTGTGTGTGAGCATGTGAGTGTGTGTGCGATGTGCATGTGTGTGCCTGTTTGTGTGTGTGAGTGTGTGTGGGTGCATGTGCGTGTGTGTGAGTGTGTGTGCCTGTGTGTGTGTGAGTGTGGGTGCATGTGCGTATGTGCGTGTGTGAGTGTGTGTGAGTGTGTATGTGAGTGTGTGTGCCTGTGAGTGTGTGTGCGTGTGTGCGCGTGTGTGTGTGTGAGTGGGTGTGTGGTGCGTGTGTGTGGGTGCGCGTGCGTGTGTGTGTGGGTGCGCGTGCGTGTGTGTGTGGGTGCGCGTGTGAGTGTGGTGGGTGCACATGCGTGCGTGTGTGTGTGTGTGTGAGTGCGCGTGCGTGCGTGTGGGTGGGTGCGCGTGCGTGTGTGTGGGTGGGTGCGCGTGTGTGGGTGTGTCTGTGTGTGCGTGTGTGTGGGTGCGCGTGCGTGTGTGTGTGTGTGTATGTGTGTGTATGTGTGTGTGTTGAGAATTCAGAGCTGTGAATTTTCTTGCCTGGAGCTTTAAAGTCTGAAAGTTTTCACTGTTTGATCTTCACATTTTCATGAAATAAATACTGACGTGTGTGAATCACAAATGGAGCTTCTCACTAATCCTGTTTTAAAGCAGAACATGATTATCTCTATTTCCTGGTTTTCTACTTCCAGATGTGTCCAGTTTCCAGATGTTTCTGGTTCCAATCTCTCCAGTTCCGTGGATCCTTTTTTGCTTCCATTGTTTCGAGATTGTTCCTGGTTTCTAATGTCACCATATTCCTAAATCCCTAGTTCCAGATGTTTCCCAGCTTCTGTTGTCCCCTTAATATGGTGTTCCTGTAGTGTTTCTATAGTTTCTACAGTATAGTGCACACAGATGCCCCTTTTCCACCGGGGCAGTTTGAGTGCTGGTTCGGAGCCTAATTTAGAACCAGTTCTTTTTTCGACAGCCAAAGCACCGGCTCTGAACCAGGAAAAGTGGTTCTTAAGTAGTACCAAAACGTTGCTGGTCTAGACTTAAGAACCGCTTGTGTCAGGGGCTGTGGGCGGGGCTGTGGGCGGGGCTGTGGGCAGGGCTACTGTTAGCACATTTGATAATGTACCTTAAGTATACTAATGTTTAATACACTTTTACTTTACCGCGATATGATACATTATCAGCACACATGATAGTAAGTAGCTACATGCTAAGGCTAACTTTTTTCTGTGTTAATGATAAAATAATGTTATGTACTTTCTCCATAACAACCTCCGTTTATACAGATTACATGGAGCTGCACGTACACGTTGGATTCGTCACGTTTGGGTGTTAATGTAGGTTCACAAAGCCATGAGCATTAACAGTAAAGCAACATCCGCCATTGTTGATGTGTTTGTGTTTGTCGCTGCTGCGCTAACGTTGCTGTGTAACGTGACACGTATACAGTGACGTCAGACTCGGCTCTGTGACGCTCTCTAACTGATGGAAAGGCAAACCGGTTCTTAGAAGGTTCACCAGTGGAACCAACTTTGAACCAGCACCAGGACTAGCTCTGAACCAGCACCCGGGTCTTTTTGGTGGAAAAGGGGCAAGAGTGTAGGGCACTTGCTCGGAGCTCACCACAGAGCTGATGAGGGTGAATGTGATGTGAGGATGGAGTTTAACCTCACACGTGCAGGAAAACCTACAAATCAAACTGAATAGAATTTTTGCTGTAATCTGTTTATCTGATGTAGCGTTCATTAATATCATGTTAATGTCATCACTCATCCATCAGCTGACAAGGAGGATGAGGAGGAGGAAGATGAGGAGGAGGATGATGAACTTCTGTGTTTTTGTTCTGGAGATCCAGATGAAATCTCCTGTGATGGTTTCCTGAGATCTGAAATAAAGAGTCTGATTATCTGAGCAGATCAGATTCATTCAGCAGGTCACAAGTGGATTAAAGGGAATCTGTTACAATCAAAAACAACAGCAGAGACACATCTTCATCCTCCTCATCTTCACTCTCTTCATCTTCACTTTATTCATTTTCATCCTCCTCATCTTCACTCTCTTCATCTTCACTCTCATCGTCACTCTCTTCAACTTTACTCTCTTCATCTTCATCCTCCTCATCTTCACTCTGTTCATCTTCACCCTCCTCATCTTCACTCTCTTCATCTTCACTCTCTTCATCTTCACTCTCTTCATCTTCATCCTCCTCATCTTCACTCAATTCATCTTTGTTCTCCTCATCTTCACTCTCTTCATCTTCACCCTCCTCATCTTCATCCTCTTCATCTTCACTCTCTTCATCTTCACCCTCCACTTCTTCACCCCCTCTGCTTCACTCTCCTAATTCTTCCTCTCCCCTTTTTTACCATCCTTTTCTTCACTCTCCTCACTTTCCTCTGTAGTTATTCTACCTCCTACATTTCTATTTCTCTTTATCTCAGAAGCTTGCTCTATTTCTGGGACAACCTCCTGCAGACACACACACACACACACACACACATACACACAGTAAAACCAGTGAAATAAGATGCTTAAGCTCTCAGTAAAAGGAGGATTGATAACGATGCCACTTCTCGTAGTCTCTTTTAAATCATCTCAGCTATTTTTGCACAAATTTATGCAAACGTCCTGAATGATTTCTCTCCCTGATCTCAGACCAGCACTTTCATCTGCTCTGCGCTGTCACATGCTGCCACTTCCAGTGCTCACAGAAAGCCCTGCTCTCTTCCTGCCTTATTTATGGCAAAGGATTGCGCTCCTTTCACAAGGAGATAAAATGAAGCTGAAAAAGATCAGTGGTGAAAAGCAGAGCTAAGATTTAACACGATCCTCGACTGGGGGACGACACATTGTTTAAAACTGTGAGATATCTGCAAAAGTCCTATCATTACATTATACTGAGCTACAGTACTGTTACAGGAGAGTGCAAGAGAAATGTAGAACCTGAGCAGAAGCTGAATGATTTCATCAGATGATTTCACCAGAATCTTAAACATCATGTGCTGAAGGAGTCTCCAGTGTCAGAGGTGTGATCTTCAGGACAGAGCAGTTTACACTTCTTTGTGGTTATAACAAGCTGTGATGAGAGACAGCTGAAGGAAACGAGTGTTTATAGCTGCTAGAACATAAATGACAACTGGAGCTCTCTTTCTTTGGATGTTTCACAGCGTTAAATGTAAATCTAAACATATATTTAAAAAAATACATGATGTCTATAGAGTTAAAAAAACACACTTTGTTAAATATTAAATATCACACAGCACCATGATTAGTTCTGATCTTCCAGTCTGGCCTTTATAATATAATATTTCACTCTGGAGAACATCGAGTGCTGCTCAATGCCCCATTTGTGTGTGTGTGTGTGTGTGTGTGTGTATGTGTGTGTGTATGTGTGTATATGTGTATGTGTGTGTGTATGTGTGTATATGTGTATGTGTGTGTGTATGTGTGTATGTGTGTGTGTATGTGTGTATGTGTGTGTGTGTGTGTATGTGTGTGTGTGTATGTGTGTGTGTGTATGTGTGTGTATTTGTGTATGTGTGTGTATGCGTGTGTGTTTATGTATGTGTGTGTGTGTGTGTGTGTGTGTGTGTGTGTGGACTTTTATGCATTTGAAATTACCTTCTGATATCAGATACTCAATCATTTAGAAGATGATACAGAATTTGTGAAACTGGAACATCATGAACATTTTTATATGAAATAAATGTCTGGGATTTTGTTTAAAAAAAAAGACACTTTTACCTCACATGATGATGATGAAGAAGATGATGATGATGATAATGATGATGTGCAGCAACAAATAAACATGTACAACAAACAAATGCTATATAAAACTGAGAAAATAGGATAAAACGTATTTAGTTTACTTTGAAGCCTGGTGTATTTACAGATGAAAGATATTAAAAGCTTTAGGAGAATCTTTTAGGAGTTTGGTTTAATGTGTATAATAAATCTGAAGGAGACTAAAATGTTTTGAAGGTGAGATGTTTCTGTTCCAACATTGTCCTGGTCTCTACATGTGAAGGTCATGTGTGTAGGGAGACACGAGAAAGAAACTCAGCAGTGACAAAGTCAGTCTACAGACCTGCTGCTGCTTATCATCATAATGTGAACATGTAGAGAACATAATCTTTATCATCATCATCATCATCATCATCATCATCATCATCATCATCATCATCATCATCAGAGAAACAATGAAGTAAACCCCGAAAAATTAAAAATGTTTAAGTGGTTCAATAGAATTTTTTTTATTTTTTTATTTTTTTATTATTTATATAACACACATTCAGTTGCTTCACACACAGTCATATAAAACACTTAATTTAAGAGTTGCATACAACCACAATACATTCATTCATTCATTCATTCATTCATTCATCTTCTACCGCTTATACGAACTACCTCAGGTCACGGGGAGCCTGTCTCTCCGTGACCCGGGAGGACCGGGGGAGGAAACCGGAGTACCCGGAGGAAACCCCCGAGGCACAGGGAGAACATGCAAACTCCACACACACAAGGTGGATTCGGGAATCGAACCCCCAACCCTGGAGGTGTGAGGCGAACGTGCTAAACACTAAGCCACCGTGACCCCAACCACGATACAGTATAAGAAAAATAAAAAACAAGCAGACATTAAAACAACAGTAAGCTATCCTATCACTGTTATAAATAATATGAACTATAGACTTTCTGTGCCAGTGTGAGGGGGTTAGTGGCTTAGTGGTTAGCACGTTTGCCTCACACCTCCAGGTTATATAGCTAAATATACTCTGTTTGTCCACTTCCCTGGTGTTGGTCGTTGTTACATGTTGGAAGTTTGTTTCTATGTTCCCGTTCCCTGTTAGCTCTGTGTTCTGCCTTGTTCTGTCTGCCTGTTTGTCTGTTTCTTGTGTTTTTGATAATTAAACTATAGACTGCATTTGGATCCTCGCCCGCCTTTGTCCTGCATCATAACACATGCATGGTAGGTTGATTGGCATCTCTGGAAAATTGTCCGTAGTGTGTGATTGTGTGAGTGAATGAGAGTGTGTGTGTGTGCCCTGTGATGGGTTGGCACTCCGTCCAGGGTGTATCCTGCCTTGATGCCCGATGACGCCTGAGATAGGCACAGGCTCCCTGTGACCCGAGGTAGTTCGGATAAGTGGTAGAAGATGAATGAATGAATGAATGAAAACTTATACTAAAGGACCAACACACGAGAATGCTCTGTCCCCTTTTGAGTTTATAATTTGTTCTCACAGTCACAAGGAGATTTTGGTTCTCTGATCTCAACGACCTAGACGGGGTTTATACCGACAACAACTCGGTATACAACCAGCACAATCATCTTGTAGTGTACTCTATACTGGACTGGCAGCGAGTTCAAGGATCTCAGTAAAGGTGTAACATGGTCCCTGACTTAATCATTCTGGCCGCAGCATTTTGTATATTTTGCAAGCGTGCAAAAGCTTTTTTATCAATCCCAACATACAGAGAATTACAATAGTCCATTCTAGAGAAAACGACTGCAG
>NC_083464.1:1937500-1950000 GCF_030014155.1 Tachysurus vachellii | reverse complement strand
GACAGACAGACAGAGAGAAAGACAGACGGGGGGACAGAGAGAAAGAGAGGGAGGGGGAGAGAGGGAGGGGGAGAGAGAGAGAGAGAGAGAGAGAGAGAGAGAGAGAGAGAGAGAGAGAGAGAGAGAGACAGACAGACAGAGAGAAAGACAGACGGGGGGACAGAGAGAGAGGGGGGGGGGGGGATTTCACTAAACTAAATGATATTGTCGTTTAATTCCAGCTAATCACAATGTAAATGTTAACGCTGGAGGGAAGATAAGGAGAAAATAGCTTTTTGTGTACATGCTGTGTAAACATTTAAAGGTGGATTGCTTCCATTAATCACTACATGCTTTAAGCAGCACAAGAACATGTGGAAGTAACTGAAATATTACAGCATTGCATGTAGCTGGTCTGAGAAGATCATAAAGAGAAAGAAAAACATCAGCAGAAACACCATCATGTGTCTGAACTGAGAAAACAATCAGAGAAACTAGTGGACAAGAACATGACCTGTTCGAGAGAGCAGATATAGAGAGAGACATACATCACAACTCCTTATGAGCGTCTCATAAACATGGTGTGCACCAAGTCTTCCAGTAATCCAGCTCAGCCACTGCAGCGCTTCTCTGGTCAGAACCTCTCTGTTTGTGTTCTGCTCATAGTGTCATCTGCAGCTCTGTTAACTTACTCTGGCTTTCCTTATAGCTGGAACTGTTTGAGCAGGAATCGAGATTTCATCTGCAGAACATTGATCCAGTTCTCCTGTTTCCATATTGCCACTCTTACCTCTGACATTCCCCACCATACCACCAGAGGGCAACACTGCACATTTCACAGCGTTTCTTCTTCCTCATGCTCTTGTGTGCTGTGTGGTGGTCATTAGTCACCCTACTTAAGCTCCTTTGTTTCACAATGTCTTCGTCTAGATGTGTTTGTAGTACCAGAAACTTGCTCTACTGTTTGTGTAGTCTTGTTTCCTTCTTTGTTTACACTGTAAATAAATTCTGCCCTTGTGTCCACCTCTGCTTCAGTATCAAGACACACGCATGTCTAAACCAAACGAAGGGAGAAGATTCTGAGGTTCTGAATCATACATGAAATACAAGGTAGGTGTGAAAACAGGGCATATGTGGAAATGATAGATAGATAGATAGATAGATAGATAGATAGATAGATAGATAGATCCCTCCCTCCCTCCCTCCCTCCCAGCCATGAGGGGAAATCCACAGCATTGTCTGTAACATGGGGCATGTGGTAGCCTAGTGGTTATGGTGTTGGGCTACCAATCGGAAGGTTCTGAGTTTGATCCCAGGTCCACCAAGCTGCCACTGTTGGGCCCCTGAGCAAGGCCCTTAACCCTCAATTGCTCAGTTCTATAAAAGTGAGATAATGTAAGTCACTCTGGATAAGTGTGTCTGCCAGGTGCTGTAAACATACTGAATGATCGAACACACACACAAAATAAAATTACAAAAAAAAGAATTATCGTCGCTGTCAGACGGAATCCTCGTATCTCCAAAACCGTTATTTTACAGGAAATTAAAAAAACGCCGTACCTTATCTGCAGTACACAGGGTTTAGTCCGCGTTGCAGTGGATTGTCTTGCGCTAAATTCCTGTCCTCAGACGAGCACCAGAACTAGCGGGGGTCAAGATTTTTTTTTCTTTGAGCCCAGTGTTTTGAAGACATTTACCTCAGAAGACGTGTTGATTCGTTGCGACTCTCCTTGAGGAGAAATATGCCGTGAAGCTCTCCCACGGAGTGAGGAAGAGGTGGACAGTTGAAGTGTCCAATGGAGTTATGAGATTTGCACTCAAGCTATTTTCAAGACTTTAGATTGGTTAATAACTTGTAAAAATAACAGACCCACGTGGGGACTGACCAATAGCATCGATATGTGAAAAAATATGAAATTGACCAAATTTGGACATACGAGGTTTCCGCCCGACAGCGACGATATGTTGAATAAATGTTTGTTTGCGAATGGTAAGAATGACCTTAATGATCCTCTGTGAAAATAAAAATAAATGTGTCTATTGGAGAAAGAGCTGCACTGACTCTAGTGTGTAATAGTAGCGTTGATGAGACAGACTGTCCATGATGGAGAACGGTTTGTTCAGTTACTCAAACGTCTCCAGTTTGTGTCCAATGACAGATCCAGCCTCGAGAATTAGCTTGTTAATCCTTCTGGCACTGATGCTACCTCTCCACAATACATTAAATGGGCCTCACCACACACAGACTGTTCAAAGTGTGTTTGACTTGTGAATACAGATGGTCCAGAGGTCTATTTTACAGTCAACAAACTGGTGAAAAGTAAAATCCAGAATAAGATGGTTATAATTAAGATCACAAACGACTAAGGATGTTGATACCGAAGCCAAGCAACAGTGTTTGCTTTAAAAGCCTTTTTGTGTTTGGGGAATGTGGTAGCTTAATGGTTAAGGTGTTGGACTACTGATCGGCAGGTTGTGAGCCTCAAGTCAGCCAAAGTTCTACAGTTTGCAGCTGATCAGTTGAGTTTTTAATTAGTGAATCTCCTCATCCAGTGAAACGTAAGACGTGAAGACGTTTCACAGGATTTTCATGAACATCCTTCTTTGCTCTGACACTGCATCCAATGTGAGTACTGAGAGCTCATAAATAAAAGAGGCATCAACATTACCGAATGCATTCATCATGTATGATCACTTTGGATCAGATCATTCACAGGAACATTTATTTCCACACATACAGCTGAAATCATGGACATTTTCCATTTGGGACTTCTGACACTTGTCCAAACTTCAGCTTCCTCTCCACACTCTGTGAAGCTGTAGTGTTGGTGGATTCGTAGCAGAAAGGGTGATGGATGCCACTGAGAGACATGCAGCCTCTGGGAGAACTCCAGCTCACTACTATTTCATCAATGCTGTGTAGTGAGAGTGAGTGTGGGGTTTATGGAAGAAATGAGCGGAAGCTCGCACCGAGGAAAGCTTGCTTGAGGGTGGAGATGGAAGCTCAGGTGAGAAAACAGGAGCGGGAGAGTTCAGTGGAGCTGCGTCGACTCCTCGCTAGGAGGAAAAATCTTTCACCAGCATATAAGACTGACTTTATCCACCACATCAAAAACAGACTCATGGAAAACAACCTCCTCATCATTACAACATTTATCAGACTGTATATTTATAATCACACCCCCAGTGTCACCCAGATGAGGATGAGGTTCCCCTTTGTGTCTGGTTCCTCTCAAGGTTCCTTCCTTTACCATCTAAGGGAGTTTTTCCTCCCCACAGTCACCTGAGTCACCTCAGACTTGTTCATTGGGGATAAATACATACACATTTAAATATATCTAATATTAATCTTGAACATTTGTATTATATTAATCTTTATATTAACTTTTTGTTTTATGTTTGTTCTGTAAAGCTGCTTAGAGTAAAAACTGCAATAAATATAAAATGCTCACATTATTCCATAAAGGTTTAATAAAGTACAAATGTGCTTTTATTATTAATAACACATTTTAGGGAAAAAATCAGGAAATGAATTCTGAATATTTTAGAAATGTGTACTAATGAGTTATAACTGTGTAATAACTCATCTCGTCTACGCTATACGAAACATCCATCCTTTATTATCTGCGTCACGACACATTAAACCTCGCAGTAGTTTCTTATTTCAGAGAAGATTCTACACTCCACACAAACCTAACAGAAGAACAGAGGAATCTTATCTCTGGACTCATGCAAATAAACGTCCAGAGTTTTTTTTTTTTGTCCTGTTCTGTGAACAACAGAAACACTTCATCAGCACAAACTCATGAAGCTTCACCCAGAAAAATAAAAAGGCGTGACAAAGATTTAAATGAGTTGAAACTAGAAAAGAAGTGATAAGCATAACTTCCTTTGAGTAATGTCAAGTAGCCCTCATGAGCTTTTATTCATTATTAGCAGCGTTATCATTTTTTTTTCTTTCTCTGTAGCCGCACACCATTATGCTCTCATAAAATATCCACCATGGCCTTTCATGCTGGGATCATGAAAAAGCAATTCAGGAACAGGCCCAGCGCTGGAGCGACTCATTAAAAATACATCAGCTCTGAATCCCACTCTTTAACCTCGGTAAAACACGTTGGGTAATTTCTGTAACGCTGCATGAGACCGTTCTTTTTTTTCTTAATACATGCTCCTTGGAGCTGTGTGTCAAATTGAAAAATAAATGGCTTGAAGGCACTTTTTAACCTTCAGTGCTTTTCATTATTGCCTCTGTGCGAGTACCGCTGTGTGGAAACTCTTACAGAAACAGCTTTGCACTGAACTTTTACTTTGTTTAGAGATTTCTGCACAACATGTTGATCTAAATCTTGTCTGATTATTTGCAGAGTAAAGATACGATACGTATTTACACAGGTCTCTGATGAACAGAGAAGATATGAGTGTTGAGGAGAAGTTCCCTGACATGACATGAGGAAGAAACCACAGACTCTCACTCAGTGAGCTCTGGACAGAGTTTATACAGAAATGTACCAGACACAAGGTCTAATGTTCTTTACATGTTCCTCAGTGGATAAATGAACCCATAGACACAGTGCATCTCCATCACAGCCTTGTGGAAACTTTATTTACACTATTAGACAATTTTATATTTACAGACTGTTAACAATCTGAGGCAGAAAAAACCTTCCATGCATTCTGACCTGTGTCACAAACAACAGTATAGATTCACTAAATTAAACACTTTACCCTGTAGAACAAGAGACAGGAGATATGAACAAAATGATTCACTGAATCAAACATCTTAAAGAAGAGAAACAATGAAAGATTAATCCGACTCCGACACCCAACTCTCTCTAACATGAGTGAAAAAAATCGTATGCGGACCTGCTAAAGGAGAGAGAGGAGAATTGTGCGTGCATGACTGAAAAGATTCAGTGAATCAGATACAAGAGAGAGGAGAATCATGTTTGTGGATGAAGCGATTCACTGAACCAAACATAGACCATCTGAACGAGAGAGAGAGAGAGAGAGAGAGAGAGAGAGAGAGAGAGAGAGAGAGAGAGAGAGAGAGAGAGAGAGAGAAACAGAGAGAGAGAGAGATAGAGAGAGAGAGAGCAAGAAAGAGAGAGAGAGAGAGAGAGAGAGAGAGAGAGAGAGAGAGAGAGAGAGAGAGAGAAACAGGGAGAGAGATAGAGCAAGAGAGAGAGAGAGCAAGAGAGAGAGAGAGAGAGAGAGAGAGAGAGAGAGAGAGAGAGAGAGAAACAGAGAAAGAGAGAGAGAGAGAGAGAGAGAGAGAGAGAGAGAGAGAGAGAGAGAGAGAGAGAGAGAGAGAGAGAGAGAGAGAGAGAGAGAGGAAGAGAGAAACAGAGAGAGAGAGAGAGAGAGAGAGAGAGAGAGAGAGTGAGAGAGAAAGAAAGAGAGAGAGAGAGAGAGAGAGAGAGAGAGAGAGAGAGAGAGAGAGAGAGAGAAGAATTGTGTCTGTGAACAACAAAAATGACACATCATTAGTCTTATGATAGTTTTGTCATTGAGTCGAATTAAGATGCAATAAAAAATCAACATTTTATATTAAACTGAGTTTTAAATGAAAGCCTTAGAGAACAGTTCAGAGGGAAATGACACCTGTGCTGTTAAATCACATCTCACTGCACCTCAAACATCTCATCAGTCTGGTTTGGGTTGACATTTAAAAATTCTGATTAGGTTCACTGCAAATTAGAAGAAAGCTCTTATTATAGTTGAACATTTCGTCTGGGAGAATCAGCAGCCGCACTTTATTATTAATTTTGCCGACAACGGAATGAAAATGTCTCTCATCTACGGTTCCTTCCACGATCTTAATCTTTCAGTGTCATTTTTCTACGTGACCTTAAAGAATATTTCTGTTTAATATAAAGATCCCCTGCAAATTCCTGTGGGTTCAGTCTTCGTACCTGCTCGATTGGTCAGCAGGTGATGATGAATCCTTTATAACAGCAGTTCTGACATCACAGCTTTATATTAATATTAATGTTTTAAACTACGAACATACGCATTATTGTTTCTATAGCAACAGCTCATTCACAGGGACGTGTAATAACGGACACGGTACTTAGTATAAATCATCTGTAATCGTTGATGTGGTAAAGTTTTGTGTTAAAGTAACGAGATGTTTTCGTAACGTTCTTCAAGATATATTGAAGAGTATTGTTCTGGTGTGTGTTCAGGTTCCAAGTCAAGTTGTGTCACAGCTCTATTTAACATAATGTGTGTTTTCTTTACAGGGAGAAGGTGTTTTTCCTACATAACTACTGAGATGAGGATGATGAATGAGCTGTGTGTGTGTGTTTGTGTGTGTGTGTGTGTGTGTGTGTGTGTGTGTGTGTGTGTGTGTGTGTGTGTGTGTGTGTGTGTGTGTGTGTGTGTGTGCTGAAATTGGAAAACTAGTTTCTCTGAGACCCAATGATTAATGAGCAATGTTTCATTTCTATACCTTATATCCAGGTACAGAGTTATGGGGCAGTGTAGAGTTTACTGTAGGCATCTCAGCATTAGAAATATCTCTGCTGGTTTTATTAGATTTTTAATACTCTCAACTCTACAACACAGGAGTTAATAATGCGCCGCTTGTGTGTTAATCTGTTTACTGTACGTAAACTTCTCTCTGTTTTATTCTGAAACATTTGTGGTGCCTCAACTCAGAGCTCCAAAGATCGAGGAACATGAGGAACAGTAACTAGGTTTGTAGGGAGCAGTAGTGAGAACATAATGAACAGACAGACACAAGGGTGAAATTTAATTATTTATCTGAAATACTTGCTGATGGAAATGGAAATGGGAGAAAAGAATGTTAATTTTAAAATAAAAAAAAAAAGTTTAATAAAAAAATTAAATAAAAAATCTGTTTGCGTGGTGATTAAACCCTTTAGAATTCCTGACTGGTTTTGGTTCTACAATGGGAGCCTTTGTGTCATAAATCCTAGCATATAGTTTAAATCTACAAAGCGCTGTTCAAGTCTAACATTTAACACACTGTATATTGTTCTTTAAGCATTGGAAAGAAGAGGAATAAAAGTGGCAGTAAAACAGAGTACATGTGTATGAACGAGAGAGGAGGAAGTAGAACAGTGAGGTTACAGGGGGCTGAGGTCAAGAAGGTGCAGGAGCTTAAGTGTTTCTGTACAGTGTGATGTGGAGTGTGGAAAAGAGGTGAAGAGACGAGTGCAGGTGGGTTGGAGTGTGTGGGGAAAAGTGTTAGGAGTTGTGCGAGTGTGACATAAGAGTGACAGGAGTGTTGTGTGTGTGACAGAAGAGTGTCAGGAATGTTGTGTGTGACAGAAGAGTGTCAGGAGTGTTGTGTGTGTGTGACATAAGAGTGACAGGAGTGTTGTGTGTGTGTGACAAGAGTGACAGGAGTGTTGTGTGTGTGTGACATAAGAGTGACAGGAGTGTTGTGTGTGTGACAAGAGTGACAGGAGTGTTGTGTGTGACATAAGAGTGACAGGAGTGTTGTGTGAGTGTGACATAAGAGTGACAGGAGTGTTGTGTGAGTGTGACATAAGAGTGACAGGAGTGTTGTGTGAGTGTGACATAAGAGTGACAGGAGTGTTGTGTGAGTGTGACATAAGAGTGACAGGAGTGTTGTGTGAGTGTGACATAAGAGTGACAGGAGTGTTGTGTGAATGTGACATAAGAGTGACAGGAGTGTTGTGTGAGTGTGACATAAGAGTGACAGGAGTGTTGTGTGAGTGTGACATAAGAGTGACAGGAGTGTTGTGTGAGTGTGACATAAGAGTGACAGGAGTGTTGTGTGAGTGTGATATAAGAGTGACAGGAGTGATGTGTGTGACAGAAGAGTGTCAGGAGTGATGAGTTTGACAGAAGAGTGTTAGGAGTGTTGTGTATGTGACAGAAGAGTGTCACGAGTGTTGTGTGTGTGTGACAAAAGAGTGTCAGTAATGTTGTGTTTGACAGGAGAGTGTCAGGAGTGTTGTGTGTGTGACAAAAGAGTGTCAGTAATGTTGTGTTTGACAGGAGAGTGTCAGGAGTGTTGTGTGTGTGACAGAAGAGTGTTAGTAATGAAAGGAAAGGTGTAGAAGACAGTAGTGAGAGCAGCTCTGCTGTATGGGTTAGAGACTGTAGCAGTGAGGAAAAGACATGAGGCAGAGATGGAGGTAGCAGAGATGAGGATGTTGAGGTTCTCTTTAGGAGTGATGAGGATGGACAGGATCAGGAACAAGCACATCAGAGGGACGGATCAGGTTGCTGTTTTGGGGACAAGGACAGAGAGACTAGATTGAGATGGTTTGGACATGTACAGAGGAGGGAGATGGTTATATTGGTAGAAGGATGTTGGAGACGGAGCTGCAGGTAAGAGGACAAGAGGAAGGACAAAGAGGAGATATATGGATGTGTTAAATGAGGACATGAAGGTAACTGGTGCGAGAGTCGAGGATGATGAGGACAGAGTTAGATGGAGACAGATGATTAACTGTGGAGACCCTTAACGGGAAAAGACCAAAGTAGAAGAAGAAGATTGTTATCTTTTAAGCAATAAGCACACAACACACTAAACTAGCTTCCTGAACTGAATCTACGATAGAGCTCCACCATTAAAACCTGTTAATTCAGTTGGACCTTTTATGTAGACAAACGTTAAATAAATAAATAAATAAATAAATAAATAAATAAATAAATAAATGCACAAGAACAAAAAACCTGTAAATGTACAGTACATGACAGAATTAGTCTATAATTACAACTTTAAACTGAAATACAAAACAAACAGTAAAGCTTAAAAAAAAACAATTGTATAGAAATAAACAGGTTACTTATTTATTAACTTTCTATTATTCTTACATTTTTTGTATTATTTTTTTTTATTAATCTTAATATTAATCTTTGTGTACAAAACTTTTTGTATAATGTTTCTTATGTTCTTTAAAGCTGCTTTGAGACAATGTCTATTGTTAAAAGTCTTTTATTGTTAAAAGTGCTATACAAATAAAATTGAATTGAACTGAACTTATTAAAATCCAGCTTTTTAGATCAGAGAGACATCCTTCTATTTATTTCTCCACTCATGACATCATATTGATTGTTATTTTCACCTAATTGGTCACATTGAACTCCTTCTCTAACCTTTATAACAGTACATACACATTTATCTATACATACATCTTAAATTCACAATATACAAGAAATAAAACATATGTATATTAAACTGCACATGGATGGTTGACATGTTGAATCTCGAATTTATTAAACTCTCCAGTTTATTTATTTATTTATTTATTTAGCCTATTTTTCTCTGGGTTACACATTATTAACTACGGTATACAAACTGAAATGAGTTAATAATGAAGACAGAATGAATATTTGTTCTTTTATAATAAAGTTTCTAATACAGCATTGTTTTGTAGAGTTTCATCACTATTTCTGTTTTTCTCTACAACACTAGAGCTGATAGATTCATAGAAAAGTTCAGTTAGTTTTTTCTCCACACAGATGTTTGTATGTTCAGAGTAAATGTTGATATCAAACCCATTTCTGCTCTCTGAGAAGCTCCGAGTGTTTGTTCATGTAAAAAGCAGCTCAGATTTCTCTTCAACACTAAAATTCAGTGTAAGATCATCAACAGAAGGACAAACACACGTCTAAAACACACTGAAAGAACGACAGAGTCCTTATTCATTTTAGATCAGATTCACAGACACGACATCAGACGCTTCTTTATACTGAATGAAAACGTATAAGTCGACTGAACAGCAGAGTTCTGATAAAAAAAAGTCTTAAATATTTAAAAATACAGTACAAAACGAATGTAAAGATCCATATACCACCTTGTCCACTCATGTCCACTCACTCATGTGTCTTTAAGAGAAGAGAGAACGGGGGGCATAGAAGCCTTTATTATCACCACATCTACATTACAGCACAGTGGAAGTCTTTTCTTCACATATCCTTATTGTGGAGGTTGGGGTCAGAGCACAGGGGCAGCTATGATACAGCACCCTGGCACAGAGAGGGTTAAGGGCCTTGTTCAAGGGCCCAACAGTGGCAGGATCACGTGTCCTTACAGAAGCAGTGCTAGCATCTCAACCTTCACAATCAGAAGATATTTGGCTGAAGACCTGGAGCTGCTAACTGCTACGGTGATGTGAACTGCTAGTGAACTCTAAACTCGAGCAGTGGCAGCTTGGCTGTGCTGGGCCTTGAACCCCGATCCTCCGATCAACAACCCAGAGCCTTAACCAGTTGAGCCACCACTGCCCCAATCTAGTTTTAGTCTGATGTCTGAACCTCAGTGAGACTCAGTGCTCAATATATTCTAACAAACAAGGCCATATGCACACGTTTGTGCAAAAATTGTCAACAAATTTAGGTGTAAATTTTACCAAAACACAACTTCCATTGAAAATTAGTGCTTTTTTGTTTTTTTTTCCATATATTTGTGTTACAGCTGAGTGATTTATTATATTAAATCTCAGCCCGAGCGCTGAGCATGAGAGTGTTACTGTTAATCTCTACTGAGACCGGATTAGGTGTGTGATGTAATTAGTTCTGAAATATATCTAGGATTATAGCTTGAATCCATCATGTCAGTCACTTCTTATGTGCACCTGTGAAATGTGTCGTATTTGACCTTTATCTCAGTAGAGAAAATGCGAGATCTCGTCTCAGGTGACATCATGGTAAAGATTTTATCGTATATTCCGCCTTTGTTTCGGTATAAAGACACTCGAGGAAGTTCTCACTCTTCTGTCTTATCTCTGTTATATCCTCTGTTGCCAATTTGAAGAAGGACGTGTCAGAAAATCAGTGCTTCTTTGGGTCTTAGAGAGGTCTACAGACATGATATTGTCATGTGACATAATTAGGATAAGCCACACCCCCTGCAACAATCGTTTATAATACAGCTCAACCAATCAGAGTGTATTAAAATGAACTGTGTGTTTATTGTGATGAGTGTGTATCATCATTAACATCTGTAACATCATAATTTAATTAACCCACTTACAGAATGTTCAGAAAACTAATCCCATCTGAATCGTACTAATAGCTTTACTTGTGTAAGGATTTATATGGTTTAACAAAGCCAGGTATGATCATGTGCAACAACTAAAAGAGAAAGACAGAGGATACCATAACACTTTTCCATGGTTTCACATGTACGTAGATCAATTCAACATCTCACACAGAATTTCAACCATAAACCAAACTTTTTCAATTATTTACAAGCTGCAGTCGACCCCGAGAGATGAACAGTTTAATTACAGACTTTATTCAATACACAGCATTTTCTTTTCATTAAAGTGAAACCCACTGAGAATATACGAGTATATCAGCCATGTAACGGCCCTCTGCTTCTGCTGACACGTAGCTCATCTTTTATTACACGTCTCTCTATTCGTGCATTTCCCGTCTAGCTTTTTGATGGCTTCGTGGTCGACCATTTCCACAACACATCCTGCTCACAGACACGTCACACACAACGAGCTTTAGATTCAGTATATATACTCACTCTCTCATTCATCTTCTACCGCTTATCCGAACTACCTCAGGTCACGGGGAGCCTGTGACTATCTCAGGCGTCATCGGGCATCAAGGCAGGATACACCCTGGACGGAGTGCCAACCCATCGTAGGGCACACACACACACACACTCTCATTCACTCACACAATGACATGCAAACTCCACACACACAAGGTGGAGGTGGGAATCGAACCCCCAACCCTGGAGGTATGAGGAGAACGTGCTAACCACTAAGCCACCGTGCCCCCTCAATATATATACGTTATATATATATATATATGCATGTTAATATCAGCCTCATTATGTCACATTTGCATGGAGGCTCGTGATGGACGTGCATCGGTTCCTCTGTTGGAGATTATGTTCTACAGACAGCAGATTCCCTCGAGCAAACACACCGAGAAACCCGAAACCCCCGAGGCGACGACGACGGAACTTCAGATGGAGTGTAATTTAAAGTGTATAAAGGCCAGATCATAATGAAAGCTTTCTGAAGTGTGTTTCATTCAGTTTCTTTTATTCAGGCTGTGACTAACGTGTCACACTTCACACTTCTAATGCACTGGACTGTGTATTTCTGAGCTGAAAGGTAGCTGAAGGGGCATGAACAGGAAAGGAAGAGATGTACTTAAGAATTTGCTGAAAGTCTGAAGAACCAAGTGAGAACACAACTCTGTTCCTTCAACAAACCTTAAAGCTTCAAACAATCCTCATTTCCAACTCTATATTTTTATATAATTCTGTTCAAACGGTCTTTTGAGTGTCCAAACAATTTGACAGTTTTGTTCCTTGACACATAAACACAATGTTCTGTTGATATTCTTGCTTTTATTTAGTTATTACTGCACCATGTCCAGAAGAAAGGGAGCAAACAGCACAGATAATAACTAGGTTGCCAGGTTGGTCTATTTAAAAAAAAAGTACCCCACAGCGGCCATGGATGGAAAGGGGGATTGTTGAGTGGACGATGTCCGTATATATCATAAATGCATACAGTATGTGTCACGGTGAGTTTGTTTACCCA
>NC_083464.1:1920000-1932500 GCF_030014155.1 Tachysurus vachellii | reverse complement strand
TCACTGAGATGTCACTAGGTCACCGAGACGTCACTAGATCACTGAGATGTCACTAGGTCACCGAGACGTCACTAGATCACTGAGATGTCACTAGGTCACCGAAACGTCACTAGATCACTGAGATGTCACTAGATCACTGAGATGCCACTAGGTCACTGAGATGTCACTAGGTCACTGACATGTCACTAGGTCACTGAGACTTCACTAGGTCACTGAGATGTCACTAAGTCACTGAGACTTCACTAGGTCACTGAGATGTCACTAGGTCACTGAGATGTCACTAGGTCACTGAGATGTCACTAGGTGGTGGAGATGTTATGTTGGATTGTCTGTCTGTCTTTATCATTAGTTTGTGACATCTCAAAAGCGAGTGGTTAGTGTTTGTAGGATTTAGAAAAATAAAACCAACAGATAAACTAATTAATGTTTGGAGAGGAACCGAGCTATCGAGTACTCAGTGTTTTCTCACAGAGTGTCAGTGTTGTTACTCCGACTGTGTGAGCTGTTTGTTTTGTTCGGTGACCCACATACATTGTGTACACACTGAAGTGCTTTAACGAGTCCCTCGGGAGAACTGATGTTTGGACTGAACATCGGAAAAGAGCTTTGAGTTCTTCAGTAAGGAACCGGATTCATAACACACCCACGTTCATTCACTTACTAAGTGGGTTCTTCAGTTTGTCCCTCTGTGTCCTGCACACTGTATACAGTATGACTGTGATGACAAGAAACATTTACTTCACTAAAGGTTCCTCTTTCAAAAATGATTCCAAATAAGAAAACTAAAAGCATAAAGTATCAGATGCCCCTTTTTCACCAAAAAGACCCGGGTGCTGGTTCAGAGCTAGTGCTGGTGCTGGTTCAAAGTTGGTTCCACTGGTGAACCTTCTAAGAACCAGTTTGCCTTTCCATCAGTTAGAGAGCATCACAGAGCCGAGTCTGACGTCACTGTATACGTGTCACGTTACACAGCAACGTTAGCGCAGCAGCGACAAACACAAACACATCAACAATGGCGGATGTTGTTTTACTGTTAATGCTCATGGCTTTGTGAACCTACATTAACACCCAAACGTGACGAATCCAACGTGTACGTGCAGCTCCATGTAATCTGTATAAACGGAGGTTGTAATGGAGAAAGTACATAACGTTATTTTATCATTAACACAGAAAAAAGTTAGCCTTAGCATGTAGCTACTTACTATCATGTGTGCTGATAATGTATCATATCGCGGTAAAGTAAAAGTGTATTAAACATTAGTATACTTAAGGTACATTATCAAATGTGCTAACAGTAGCCCCGCCCACAGCCCCGCCCACAGCCCCTGACACAAGTGGTTCTTAAGTCTAGACCAGCAACGTTTTGGTGCTACTTAAGAACCACTTTTCCTGGTTCAGAGCCGGTGCTTTGGCTGTCGAAAAAGAAAGAACTGGTTCTAAATTAGGCTCCGAACCAGCACTCAAACTGCCCCGGTGGAAAAGGGGCATAATAAAAGAACTTTTACGGAACCATTTTTCTAAAAGAGAAATTTCCGTTAAAAGGTTCTTAAAGAAGGACTTTAGAACCCCTTAAACATTCTAAATAAAACCATAAACTAACCAAAGAACCTTAAAATTTGTTTTAATTGAGAGAAAATAGCTACTAAATATTTTTTCATTTCTCTCTGAAAAAAAAATGAAATAGTTCCAAATAAAATCCCCTATAAATCCTAGAACCTTTAAACCGTCCAAAGAACCCTTAATGAACCATTTTTAATGTGCTGTTGGAACCAAGTTCACTGTTAAATTAAATTTACTGTAGAGGAAATGTTTCCTAACTTGACTGTTGGAGTCTGGTTTCAAATAGAACCTCTTAAGAACTAGAACTAGAACCATTAATGATCGAAAGACTCAATGAGGAACTTCTTCTGAAAAGGAAACCTTTATGAGTCTCCAGAGAGACAAAAAACCTACATGATAACTGAATGTACAAAGATGTGTTATAAACCTGGCTCTTCACTGATACATTCCAAACAGAACCCATTAAGATAACTGAACCATTCACTGGCTAAAGAACCCTTGAGGAACCGTTTATTTTGTAACAGTGTACTGTAAATTCTGTTGGGAACAATTTCACTAATAAAATTCAGTTTTGTTTAAAGAATACGGTTCCTAAATGTATTACTAAAGGTGTCCTCTTAGAAATGTTCCAAATAAAGACCCCTAAGAACCAATGAACCCTTGATAAGAACCCTTGATAAATCATTTCTAACAGGGACACTTAAGAAAAGGTTCCAGATCAGACCGCTAAAGGAAACTAAAACATTAATCATCTAAAGAAACATTTTAGAGACTAGTTGTGGAATAATGGAGGATCTGTAGGAATCAATTTCAGTGCCTACAGCTCGAGGGAAGAGCAAATGAAGGAACCTTTTAAAAGTTCCCTTTCAGAAATGAAAGAACTGGAACTAGATCCATTAATCATTAATACTGAACCCTTGAGAAACTTTTTTAGTAGTGAAAGCTATGGGAAATGGTTAAATTCTCCTTTAATTTAATTGTGTTTTTGTTTCTTAAAAAGAAAAACAACGAAACCTTTTTTATTTTATTTTATATTGCTTTTTAAAATAAAACAGATTTCTCGACTGCCCTTTAATTGCTTCTATTTGTTTCAGAGCGCAAAGTCGATCAAATATTCATGACTCTGAATAGAAAACTGTGCCACTGCAGAACATTTCAGTCACGCTGGAAGTAAAAGTCTGCTCTTGTGCACGCTCTAGTCTTTACTTTAGATTTGTAAAAACGTGGGATAAATAATGGATCAGCTTGTGCAGAACTACACTTTGGATGATTAACATATTCTAAAAGGGAAAATCCTGAGGATTATTTCAGCCAACACATTGTCCTGCTTTACCATCACTTATTAAACAGTGTGCAGTGATCTGACCAGCAGCACATCAGACACTAACACCGATCTTTAGCCACAAAGACAATTCATTCATTCATTTATTCATTCATCTTCTACCGCTTATCCGAACTACCTCGGGTCACGGGGAGCCTGTGCCTATCTCAGGCGTCATCGGGCATCAAGGCAGGATACACCCTGGACGGAGTGCCAACCCATCACAGGGCACACACACACACACACACACACTCTCATTCTCTCACGCAATCACACACTATTTTGCAGAGATGCCAATCAACCTACCATGCATGTCTTTGGACCGGGGAGGAAACCGGAGTACCCGGAGGAAACCCCCGAGGCATGGGGAGAACATGCAAACTCCACACACACAAGATGGAGGCGGGAATCAAACCCCCAACCCTGGAGGTGTGAGGTGAACGTGCTGACCACTACGACACCGTGACCCCCTCACAAAGACAATCTGAAAAGAAAAAAACAATCAAACTAAACTTTACATATCAGTTTTGAATTCTCCAGTTTGTAGGTCAGATAACTGTATACAGTAACTCAGAAATTAAGCATGACGTAACTTTAGTGTGTATCTTTCACTTTTAGAAAGAATTTAATGTGCATTAGGTAAGATTTATCAAAAAATGGTAATGGTCATACAGGTGGAGTTGAATGGGGAGCCTCGTAGTTAAAAGTGCTGCTGTGATGGATACGAGGTAATCGTGTAATGCCCTCTATGGTAGATACAGTGTGACCTAAATTCACTGTAGGATGCCGATATGCTGGATCTAATCTGATAAAGTGCCCTCTAGGGTACCTTTGAGGTACAGTAAACAAAACATGGTGACAGGCTAGAGTACCTCTATGGGAGATAATAACATGTGATATCATGCCCCCTGTGGGCACCTACCTAAATGAAACAGTGTGGTGTGTTTAACATATAGCATATGCTAATGTGTAACAGTGCGATATTCTGCCCTTATGGTAAAGAAAATGTGATAAATGCACTGTAGACTAGATAGGATGAGATAAGGTGCCCTCTAGGATGGATATAATGTGCCCTCTAGGGTAGATAAAATGTGTTAAAGTGCTCCATATGGTAGATATAATGTGTTTATGTGCCCTGTAACATAGACATAATGTGTTAAAGTGCCCCATAGGGTAGATATAATGTGTTTATGTGCCCTGTGGGGTAGATATAATGTCTTAAAGTGCCCCGTTGAGTAGATATAATGTGTTTATGTGCCCCGTGGGGTAGATATAATGTGTTAAAGTATAATGTGTTAAACCTTACGGGGAATATAAACACATTGTATCTACCCTACAGGGCACTTTAACACATTTTATCTGCACTACAGGCAATTTAACACATTAAATCTACGCTACTGGTCACATAAATACATTTTATCTACCCTATGGGTCACATAAACACATTATATCTACCCTATGGGGCACATAAACACATTATATCTACCCTATGGGGCACTGTGGACAAATGTAAAGAAAAAATAATTTACCTTTAAAGTATAAAAGTTTAAAGTATTTATTAAAGTACCTTTTAATAAATATTTACCTTTAAAGTACAACACTGGGCCTTAAACAGCACTGATGTCTCTTTAAATCTTTATATCATTATTAAAAACACCATGAAAATCTTCGCAGGAAAATATTGTATTAGAGGAACAGCACAGAACCCTACATGATACAACACTAGTAACAAGGAACAGAACTGTTTACTACTGCTGTTTATTTCATTTGATTAATCTGACCAAATCCAATGTATTAAAACTTTTCCCAGATGGTAATAATGCAGTCTGTGAGACTTCCTACAGCCTCCTCTTGCTCCCCTACAGCAGCCTCCTGTACTCAGTACACTCTCAGACAAAACCTTACTTCTCAGAGCTGTAAACAAATTCTGTTTTGTGTGATACTTATGAACATTGTAATGTTTCCTTTAAAAGGTTTAGAAACAGTGTTCTGCCTCGCATTATACCCTCATTAATATTCATGTGCATGTAGAGTTGCTGTGAGTGTGTATGTGTGTGTGAGTGTGTGTGTGAGTGTGTGTGCGTGTGTGCATGTGCATATGTGTGTGTGTATGTATGTGTGTGTATCTGTGTGTGAGTGTGTGTGTGTGTGTATGTATGTATGTGTGTGTATCTGTGTGTGCGTGTGTGTGTGCATGTGCGTGTGTGTACTGTATGTATGTATGTGTGTGTGTGTGTATGTGCGTGTGCATGTGAGTATGTGTGTGTGTGTATGTGTGTGTGTGGTATCAGTGTTAAATGAGGCACAGAAACAGCAGTGCTGGACTGATAATTATTACAGAGAGAATATGTCCTGTCACCTGTGTGTGTGTGTGTGTGTGTGTGTGTGTGTGTGTGTGTGTGTGTGTGTGTGTGTATGTGTGTGTGTGTGTGTGAGGGTGCTTAAGACGACTTTAAGGGATCACTGTAAGTGAGCCACAGTGATATTTTGCAAGAAGTGAGAAATAACCTTTAAGATAATCTACTTATTATCAAGGGGCTGCTCAGGAAGCTTGTCAGATCACACACACACACACACACACACACACACACACACACACACACACACACACACACACACACACAGTCTATCACAAACAGACAAGTGTATCTTGTCCTTTAAAGGCCTGCAGCATTATTTATCCTGCACTGCTGATCAGGCATGAAGGCTAATCTAATCCACACTAACGTTTCCCACAGCAGCGTGTTAGCTCTTAGCACACGAGTCTATATTTTATCATCATGACACCAGAACGCTCGAGTTTCTCCATCATTTTACACTCATCATCTTTTACATTCATCCAAACTTTGCAAAATGCAGTAAAGAAATTATAAACATATAAATATTTCCGTATGTATGTGTGTGTATATATACATTTTATATAACAAATACTATATCATAAAATATTAGTCATTATATAATATTTAAAAAATATATAAAATGATTCTTCATGAATAAGGTATATTTATTTTGTATATTTCTTTTGTATATTTAAGAATTAGATTTTTTTTATGTTTGTCTTTTTAGCAGTTGTTTAAAAATATATAGTTTTAAATTTTTAGACATTAAACATTAATGCGGTTAAACTGTTATAGATTTATTATAGTTTCATTATTTAATGGAATATCGCTGAACCTTCAGAAATGCCTCGCTAACTGCCCCTGAACTAGCTCAGAATGATCCCAGGGCAATTTCATAGAAAATGATGTAAATAGTTAAACCATTTTGCTAATTTATTGAAAAATAGATAAATACAGAAATATATTGTTACTCTAACAACCACCATGTTAGCTGTAGGTAGCTTAGCTTAGTCTGTGTGGATACATGTTTCTGGGTGTCGTGCTATCCTCTAATCTCAAATGTGTTTGCTCCCAGATGTGAACCTGATTAATCTGAGCTCATGCTTAGCTCCACCCCCAAAAGTCTCAGAACTATATGATGAAAAACATTAAGTGAGAAGACTTTAGAGAGTTTAGGAGGAACTTTAATCAGACTTGTGAGAGATAATGTTCACTCATTCTCATGAGGGAGAGCTGGATTCTGAAACACTTCCACTCATTTCCAGTTCATCTCAAATGATGGAGCTACAGGCCACTAGAGGTCTCTGTGTGATCTATATGATCTTCTATATGAGCTATGTGTTTATGCAGCCTTATTTCTCCTCAAATCTCTCTCTCTCTCTCTCTCTCTCTCTCTCTCTCTCTCTCTCTCTCTCTCTCTCTCTCCCATGGACATGATATTTGTCACACTGCTGATGGACTGAATTAAGCTATGCAGCTTCATGTTTCCGCAACTCTGCATCTTTTTCATTATTCCAGTACACAAGAGAAATCAATCTCAGTCTGAGGAGTATTAGTATTAGAGCTGTGTAACCACGCCCACTGGACTCCATACAGACCATTACCACACCATCCAGCTTCCACACAAACTGTGGCTACTTCCATAATGTTCCACACAAACTGTGGCTATGCCCTGTAACTGTGACCACACCCTACTGCTTCGTCTGTAACTGTGATCACACTATATTACTATAGAAACTGTGACCACACCCTCCTGCTTCCTCTGTAACTGTGACCACACCCTCCTCCAATCACAGTAACTGTGACCACACCCTCCTGCTTCCTCTGTAACTGTGACCACACCCTCCTGCTTCCTCTGTAACTGTGACCACACCCTACTGCTTCGTCTGTAACTGTGACCACACTATATTACTATAGAAACTGTGACCACACTATATTACTATAGAAACTGTGACCACACCCTCCTCCAATCACAGTAACTGTGACCACACCCTCTTACCTCCTCTGTAACTGTGACCACACCCTCCTGCTTCCTCAGTAACACACTTTTCCAGTATTCCACGTCTTGTGACAATGCAACATTTACTTATTTTTATTTCAAAATCTTCCATTCAGGTATTTCAATTTGTTTTTTTTCCCCTAAAATTTGCATAAAATACCTGGATGATGAGCTCCATACTTTCGACCTGCCCACCAACCTACTTATGCATCTTTGCAGGAAATGTAACCTGCAGAAACTCATCCTTTCATACCAAACATCTGACTGCATCCATCCAAAATTATTTCTGGTTTTCTTTCTAGCATTATTTTCCTGATTTGTTCAGTCCTTACAAATAAAACAATTGCATCACTGATATCATGGTTTGTTTAAACTAAAATCCAATCTTGCATCAGCAGTTTTTATTTGCCATATTTAGAGCAGCCTCTAAATACAATGACTGTGTATGAAACCCATCTGAAGAAAAAACCTCTCCACATGGAAACTGTAAAAAGTGTGACAGACGAAAGTCCCTGCAACCACATCATATTTGGAGTCCCACAGGATCCCAGTCCTGATAAACACCTCTAGCTCGGAAGCTGAACGAACTGAATTTGAGCTGATGATTAAAATGATGCTGCCTGAAATACATCACCACATCCAGCCAAGCAGTGACACACAACAGAAGTTTACTGTGGAAAAGTTGCTGAAAGTTTCAGCTTTTTCTGAAAATAACAAAGCGTATGCTCATCATCTCTGACTCAGAGAAAGTCAGCAGTCCCCCGGAGATTCACCGCCTGTTACTTACGATAATGGTACAGCAACTAAGAAAATTCCTGTTCAAATTTTTGATTGTTTCACCATGGAAAGGACAAAAGACTTTCATAACCTTCAAAATGAAAAAAAAAAATCTTACTGACTGTGCAAAAGAATATGATGTCTGGAAGAGGTGTAAGACGGGTCTGGGTATATACTGGAGGACGTGTGAGACAGGAACTGGGTGTAGACAAGGAGTGAGACATGTCTGGGGTGTAGACTGGAGAAGGTGTGAGACAGGTCTGGGGTGTAGACTGGAGAAGGTGTGAGACATGTCTGGGGTGTAGACTGGAGAAGGTGTGAGACAGGTCTGGGGAGTAGACTGGAGAAGGTGTGAGACAGGTCTGGGGTGTAGACTGGATTAGGTGTGAGACAGGTCTGGGGTGTAGACTGGATTAGGTGTGAGACAGGTCTGGGGTGTAGACTTGAGGAGGTGTGAGACAGGTCTGGGGAGTAGACTGGAGAAGGTGTGAGACAGGTCTGGAGTGTAGACTGGAGGAGGTGTGAGACAGGTCTGGGGTGTAGACTGGAGGAGGTGTGAGACAGGTCTGAGGATAGATTAGAGGTGTGAGACAGGTCTGGGGTGTAGACTGGAGAAGGTGTGAGACAGGTCTGAGGATAGATTAGAGGTGTGAGACAGGTCTGGGGTGTAGACTGGAGAAGGTGTGAGGCAGGTCTGAGGATAGATTAGAGGTGTGAGACAGGTCTGGGGTGTAGACTGGAGAAGGTGTGAGACAGGTCTGGAGTGTAGACTGGAGGAGGTGTGAGACAGGTCTGGGGTGTAGACTGGAGGAGGTGTGAGACAGGTCTGAGGATAGATTAGAGGTGTGAGACAGGTCTGGGGTGTAGACTGGAGAAGGTGTGAGACAGGTCTGAGGATAGATTAGAGGTGTGAGACAGGTCTGGGGTGTAGACTGGAGAAGGTGTGAGACAGGTCTGAGGATAGATTAGAGGTGTGAGACAGGTCTGGGTCACTTTATTGATCACTTTCTCATTATTCCTCTAATCCATTATTAATGGCATTTATGCCCAGAAGTTCCTGAAGGTATCCTATGGGAAAGAGCCTGAGAGCCTGAGCTGTGGCTGTGTGCTGTGGCTGTGTGCTGGGCTGTGTGCTGGGCTGTGTGCTGTGGCTGTGTGCTGGGCTGTGTGCCGGGCCATGTGCTGGGCTGTGTGCTGGGCTGTGTGCCTGGCCATGTGCTGTGGCTGTGTGCTGTGGCTGTGTGCTGGGCTGTGTGCTGGGCTGTGTGGCTGTGCGCTGTGGCTGTGTGCTGGGCTGTGTGGCTGTGTGCCGGGCCATGTGCTGGGCTGTGTGCTGGGCTGTGTGCTGGGCTGTGTGCTGGGCTGTGTGCTGGGCTGTGTGCTGGGCTGTGTGCTGTGGCTGTGTGCTGGGCTGTGTGCTGGGCCGTGTGGCTGTGCGCTGTGGCTGTGTGCTGGGCTGTGTGGCTGTGTGCTGGGCTGTGTGCTGGGCCATGTGCTGGGCCGTGTGCTGGGCCGTGTGGCTGTGTGCTGTGGCTGTGAGGAACCTTTATAAAAAAAAACGTGTTCTTTATTGATACATTTGCATTGTGCCGCTATTCATTATCCCGGAGAAGGAAGTAGAGAAGTGAGCACTTAATTGAGCAAACACTCAGTGTAAGCTGGAGAAATTGAGTCATCGCTGATCAATGAGCCGAACACAGACTCGCTCACATAAGTTCATGAAGGAGCTACATGTTCTCCTAAATGCTAAAAGTCTTAATAAGACTCCAGTTCTCTGGTCTGCTCGAAGGTCCTCAAATACTTTGTAAATGACTCTAAGGTTGGTTCCTTGTATTCAGGGTCGGGTGATGAACGTTCTGATCTCACCTGTGGGTTATTCACACCACTGAGGCTGCCAGATTACACTGGAGTAGAAATGTGTGACAGAGTTTTTCTCTAATATCTTTACCACCACACACCACAAAATACAGACCACGTGTTCCACACTCGTTATTCAGCAGGTTAGAAAACAGCACTTGTTTCAGCAGGTCCTGTTATTCTCATTTATCGTTACACAACCTAACAATGAAGCCACATCAAAACCATGAATGTGTGTGTGTGTGTGTGTGTGTGTGTGTGTGTGTGTGTAAAATGTTGGGGATTTTTCCCAGTTAGATATTTTTAATGGCAGTGTTGGAGTTAATTCAATTTGCTCATCTGCTACACTTCTATCTTACTTTATATTCGTTTAAAATTTTATCTGTAAAAAGTCTCGTTCCACATTTCTCTTCTTCTGGTAAAAGGGGAAGAGATTGAATTGTTTTTCTTCGTGTATTTCAGTAAAACATGTAGCTACAGAATGACCCACTTTTATACATCTGTAAATATACAAATATTTTTTGCCCGTGTTTCCGTAAAAATCCCGAGGGCTTTAGTGCTCAGGCTTTATTTGACTTCTCTGCTGCTTTTTAATGGTCGCCAGTGGCCGTGTCACACACCAGCACTTTCCCATCAGGCAGTGACAGGCTTTATTGAGTCCTCGTAATCTGTGGTGGAGAATTCATGCGTGATATTATTCCACCTCCTGCTATGTGCTAATGGTGATTAGCAGAGCTGGTATAATTTCACTGGCTGTCAGAGAGAGAGAGAGAGAGAGAGAGAGAGAGAGAATATTTTATCCCCTTGTGTTAAGGGTGGAGTAATACCAATGTATCTCCAGTTTTTGCAGTAATGATCTCATCATAAAAAGAATTATTATTGCAGTTTCATTTGTAGTTTTTATCTAAAATATTTAAATATTACTGTATCTAGTGTATTTGTTAAATTTGTGTTAGCCATAATAATAATGAGACGCTCGGTAAGCATAGCGAGGATGTATCATATCTGAACTCAACTACATCTAACCAGAGTTTTAGCCATTTTATATACAGTTTAAACATACACACACTCTACTGTATACACACTTTCTACAGTGTAAATATAAAGTTCTATAAATACGTCAGTAGTCTGTTTGGTGTTTTTGTTAAGAATTAGCAAATCACTACACAGTGATTATCTACAGCTAGTGCTATCGATCTCGCTAATAAACATTAGCAACTGCTAAAGCATTTAAATAAAGTAACTCCGTTACCATACGGTGCGTTTGTCTGTTACTTTTTTACATGAATTCATTTAGACTGAAGTGTAGCCTACAGACTGACCTGTTTACAGCAGCGACACATTGTAGGATCGGTGGATGCCAACCTGTAAACACGAAGACGCCGCACTGTGGGTGTGTTTCTGTTTATTCAGTTTATGTTTCTGTTTATTCATGTATGTGCGGCAGTAACGGCGAGTCGAGGCGAGAGCAAGGCGAGTTTCTCACAGTGGAAACATGCTCATTATTTCACTTTAGTTGGGCATAAAGACAAAAAGCTTTTAGTCAGATGTAAGCTGTGTCTTTCTGGTTCGAAGGTCTGATCTACTGCCATAAACATCAACTCCAATCTGGAGGTAGAAACTACACGCCTCGACGAAGCTAGAAGCTAACCCTGTGTCGGTGGACACACTCGAACTGAGTCAAGCCGCTTCAGCCAAACAACAGTGACTAGATTTTAACCAGACTGTTAGCCAGGGACAGATTTGTGTTTGTATAGACCATACAAGGGCATTAATGGGAACATTATAGAATGTTCTTTAAAAAAGTAACTAAAAAGTTACCTTTAACAGTAACGTGTTAGTTTTTGGTGTAAAGTACAGTAATCAACAAAGTCATTGAGTTACTTTTTGAATGAAGTAACTAGTAACTGTAACTAGTTACTATTTCTTAGTAACTAGCACAACACTGCTCATGACCACCTTTTATTGATGTGTGATATTTGCGTTTCTAATCTAATAAATCTAACTAAGATGGAATAAGAACAGCGTGTAGTTTACATTTACATTCGACAGATGCTCTCATCCTTCACTGTACTGTCTGTGTGGGTGGGATGGTGTTACACTGCCAGTCAGTTCAATTCCTGTGCCAACTGTAATAAATGGATATTGTCATAAAACAGCTTTATAGCATCCGATTTGCAGCAAACATTCCATTTGACATTGTTTTCCACCAGAACACGTTCATCCACATGGTTTGATGTGATATTAGAGGAGACAGTTTTGTCTAATTGTCCATCATCCAGACATGTGAAAGATCAGGAGAGACATGTAGAGAGTAATCAGTACGTGTCAGATCTTCCTGCAGCTCTTTTAATCTTGCTGTAGATCTCTTGCAACCTCCTGGGTAAGTTTCTGTCTTGTGCTTTCACCGGCTGGAGGGACGTCCTGTTCCTGGTCATGTCACTGTAGTGCTCTGTTTCCTCTGTTTGCTGATGATGGTCTTTCATTCATTCATTCATTCATTCATTCATCTTCTACCACTTATCCGAACTACCTCGGGTCACGGGGAGCCTGTGCCTATCTCAGGCGTCATCAGGCATCAAGACAGGATACACCCTGGACGGAGTGCCAACCCATCACAGGGCACACACACACACACACACTCTCA
>NC_083464.1:1872500-1917500 GCF_030014155.1 Tachysurus vachellii | reverse complement strand
CAAACACATACAAACACACACACACACACAAACACACACACTCACACAAACACACACACACACTCACACAAACACACAAACACATACACACACACACACACACACACACACACACAGGGATCAGAGGAATAAAAGCAGGATGAATCACTGCTCTCTGTTTGTATATCAATTAAATGAAGACCAGCAGAAAGATTAGTGATGATGTAAAAGTGATATTTAGACTAAGGAGCTGGACGGAGTCACGATCGAGACGAAGAGACAAACAGAGAGAAAAGACATCAATGTGGAGTTAAAGGGATCTCACTAAGTGCACTATATTAATAGAGCTGAATAATAAACCAGCGGAACACACCAACAGGTCTGCTCTCTCTCTCTCTCTCACACACACACACACACACACACACACACCTTTTCTCTGTTAAACACACACACGCACTCTTGCTGTTAAACATCTTTAATTCAGCTCTGAATGTGACACACAGGTAGCTCCATCAAAGACCTCAGAGTTTCTCAGTTTCTCGACTGATCCATAAAGGACTATTTAGTCTCTCTGTTCTTTTTAGAATGAGTTGTTTGGTGTTTTTACCTTTTGACTGCTTTGTGGATTTTGTAATCTTCTGGGATTTTCTTCAGCTTGTCTGTGGAAGTTTTCCCTCGGCTTCAGTTCCCACTTAAACGTTCCCATTGGATTCAGGCTTTGGGTTCGCGCAGCACCGCACTGAGATGCATATGATAGGCCACTCATCTTCCTCTAACTGCTGCGGAGTGTTTTATCGACCTGTAAAAAAAAAAATCAATGTGTTATAACTCACAGAGAGACGCACCGAGCATGCTCAGAAGGTGCGGATGGTCGCAGCTGTTAACGGCATCGATCCGTTAGATATTACGCCTGACCGCCGTTCGTGTCTTACGCCGACCGTAAACAGGAACTCGTTCAGATTCTACAGCTAACGCACGCCATGGGAACCTTCTCCAGAGGTTTTATTGGAGACGGAAGTGCGGTTCCTCCTGATCGCAATCAATTTTACTGAGCGCTAACACACACGGCTTCATTAGCTTAAAACAAGCTGCTTCTATCGATCAGGTTAACTTTATTGTCCGTGTGTAATGAGTAAGTAATAAACACTGTGTGTGTGTGTGTGTGTGTGTGTGTGTGTGTGTGTGTGTGTGTGATGAGGTTTCTGATTAGTTTCCTATAACAGCACGTCCCCGAGGGGTTTATTCCTCTTTACACAGCGACTAGTCATCTTCGTATTTAAGAACAAAACAGAAAACTCTTTAAAGCAGAAACTTTTCCATCCTAAAGATCTTCAAGTTTACTTCGGATCAGATTTGATTAGACACATCTAATCAATTTTTAATGAAACACAAGAAGGTCACAATGTGATTAGACACTGATTTTTAAACTAAAACACGAGGACCAAATTTGATTAGCTGTAAATTAAATGAAAAAGTAAGGAGCTGATTTAATTAGACATATTTTATTTTATTACATTAAATAAAGACGGTTTGATCAGACATACGTTTTTAAAAAATAATACTTGAAGATAAAATTTGATTAGACAAATGCTTTTTGTTAAATAAAACAAGAGAAGATAATTTCATTAGATTTGATGTGACGAGCTGATCTGAATATAAAGAAAGTGAATTTCAGTAAGAGACATTTTCAGCTCAACAGACAATGATGTTGTTGTTGTTGTTGTTGTTGTTGAGATGTTTTTTGTTTTGTTTAAAATGATCCTGCACTCAGGGATTTGCCCTGCTGACAGATGATATTTACCACCCTGACACCCGTCGTTAGACTTTTTAAATTATTTACCAGACCTTTGCAGAGTGTGTGCTGCTTGCAGAGGCGTGTGTGTGTGTGAAGCAGGCGTTCATTAGCATTCGCTCTGCAATGCCCACAAGATTACCTGGAGATTATTGATGGCTCCACTGCAGCCCCAGAACTGAGCTGGGAGATACGCTGTGAGCTCTGGTTCTAATAGAACACACACTCTGCTCACTGTAATCTCTCAAACAGACCAACCTTCAGTCTGGAGCTGCTAATGAGAAGGTTACACACCACGTACAACCTCCTGCTCCTGAGGAACTGCTGAGGGGTGGAGGGGGTCTATTACATCAGCACTGTGTGTGTGTGTATGTATGAGTGTGTGCGTTTGTGTGTGTGTGTATGGAGGTGTGTGTGTTGTGTGAAGGGGTGTGTGTGTGTATGTGTTGTGTGTGTGTTATGTGTGTGTGTTGTTTGTGTTTTTTGTGTATGTGTGTCTGTACAGTATGAAGGGGTGTGTGTTGTGTGTGTGTATGAAGGGGTGTGTTTGTGTGTTGTGTGTGTGTTATGTGTGTGTGTTGTGTGTATGTGTGTGTGTTTGTGTATGAAGGGGTGGGTGTGTATGTGTTGTGTTTGTGTTATGTGTGTGTGTGTTGTGTGTGTTTTGTGTGTGTGTATAAAGGGGTGTGTGTGTGTGTTGTGTGTGTGTGTGAAGGGGTGTGTGTGTCTGTGTGTGTTGTGTGTGTGTGTGTGTGTTTTGTGTGTGTGTTTTGTGTGTGTGTGTGTTGTGTGTGTGTGTTTTGTGTGTGTGTGTGTGTGTTGTGTGTGTGTTTTGTGTGTGTGTGTGTGTTGTGTGTGTGTGTTTTGTGTGTGTGTGTTGTGTGTGTGTTTTGTGCGTGTGTGTGTTTTGTGTGTGTGTTTACAGATATACTGAAGTCGCTCATTCATTTCATATCTATTTTAATTTTAGATTTGTCTCAACAACATTATGATTACTATCCAAATAAAATAAAAAATAAAAATAATAATAAAAATGTGTGTGTGTGTGTGTGTGTGTGTGTACATACGATAAGGACTAATAGGAATAGTAAAAAAAAATATTACATCTGCTAGAATTTCACTCCATTCCTTCTTACTAATGTTTAGTAAGTGATTAAGTGAATCTCTCAGAAAGTGATTAATTATTGTGCGTGAGCGTGTGTGTGTGTGCGTGTGCGTGTGTGTGTGCATGAGCGTGTGTGTGTGTGCCTGCTTGTGTGTGTGTGCCTGCGTGTGTGTGTATGTGTGTGTGCGTGTGTGTGTGTGTGCATGTGCGTGTGTGTGTGTGTTTGTACTGATGATGGAGCTGAATGAACTTTCTGAGCGATGCAGTGTTTACACTTCAAACCTCAGCGTTCATCTCTCTGCTGCTGAATATGTGCTCATATTTAATTCTTTTTTTTGCACAGCATCAGTCTAGACGCCGAGACGCCGTACACTCGACCGTGCCTCATATTAGACAAATCTACAGATATAAACATTATTGTTATTGATAACACGTGTGAGTTACGTAATGGTGCAGATGAAAGTGCGTCGTTGTGTTGTGTTTTGATTTCATCGCATCGTATGTCTTTGTGTAATAACGAGGTGTTAATAATGAGTGTGTGTAAAGCCTCTGATTAATGCACATCCGCACACTATTCATCCTCCGCTCTATTCATTAGCTAGCATAATTATTATCTTTATTCCTGAAGGGAGCGAGGCTGAGGGTTACCTGGCTGCCTGTCTTCTCTGATAAATGTTGGGTTTTTATTAGATCGCCAAAAAAAACAGATGGGGTGAAGATTTTTTTCTTGGTAACGTGGAGGAAAGACTGTAGAAGGTCAAAGCAGGTTTAACACACTGAATGGTGTTGATAGAGGTCATGGCTGAGCAGGAGCTGCTGCAATCTCACTGGCAGTCGAGACAGAAGGAAGGAATCATTAGGATGTTCACTGATTGCTCTGTAGCCTTGAGATGTGTTCAGAAGGTTCAGAAGAGTTACTTACTGTCTCAGGGCAAACAGCTGGAGAATGATCTCACAAATTACATTGAAATAACAGCATGCATGGGGTCACGGTGGCTTAGTGGTTAGCACGTTCGCCTCACACCTCCAGGGTCGGGGTTCGACTCCCGCCCCCGCCTTGTGTGTGTGGAGTTTGCATGTTCTCCCCGTGCACTGATGAACTTGAAGAAAAGTGCTAGCAAAGTGGTTAAAGGGTTGGACTACTGATCAGAAGGTCAGGAGTTTGAATCCCAGGGCCATCAAGCTGCAACTCCTGAACAAGGCCCTTAATCCTCAGCTATATAAAGGAGATAAAAGTAAGTTGGTCTTGAAAAGAGCATCTGCTAAATGATGGAAATGGATCAAGTGCTGTTCTACTGGTCGTGCTGCTGAATAACGAGTGTGGAAATTGTTCTCTTCAATGAAACCAGGGATTAAAGTCAGAATTAGATAATAATTATAGATATATATTTTTATTCAGTCCATTTATAGAGCTGAGAGCAGAGCTGGAGATATCAGAGTCAGGAAACTTTCTACAGCTCCAGTAGAGAACTTCCCAAAGTTTCTGAGTAGGCTTCAGTGGCGTGATCATTATCTGGATTTGTTGTGATGTGATGGGTCCATGTCAGGTCCTCACAGGTGTGGACTCCATGGTGCCTGAAGCTGCTCCTCAGAGGTGATGCTAATCATGAGCAGGGTGAAATTCTACTGCTTCGTCTTCTTGAAGCCTTCAACCAGCTCGATGTTTTCTAACATTCAGACAGAGACTGTTGAGATGATGCTCAGGGGAAACTTAATGGAAAGTAAGAGTGATATCTTAGAAGTATAAGATGGACTCAGTGGTGAAGGTTTTCTCAAGGTTTGTGCTTGTTTCTGGAATGTACATACACACATACATATACAATTACGTGTGTGTGTGTGTGTGTGTGTTCAATTAGATGTGTGTGCGTGTGTGTGTGTGCTACTGAATTAGATGTGTGTATATTTGTGTGTGTCTGTTGTTGAATTAGATTTGTGTGTGTGTATGTGTGTGTTGTTCAATTAGTTGTGTGTGTTGTTGAATTAGATGTGTGTGTGTTGTTGAATTAGATGTGTTGCATGTCTGTGTGTATGTGTGTTGTTGAAATAGATGTATATTTGTGTGTGTGTGTGTGTGTGTGTGTGTGTGTGTTGTTGAATTAGATGTGTGTGTATGTGTTTGTGTATGTATGTGTGTGTGTGCTATTGAATTATATGTGTGTGTGTGTTGTTGAATTAGATGTGTGTGTGTGTGTGTACAGTATGTGTGTGTATGTGTGTATTTTGTTGAATTAGATTTGTGTGTGTGTTGTTGTATTTTTATGTTCCATGTCTGTATGTATGTGAGTTGTTGAAATAGATGTGTATTTGTGTGTGTGCATGTGTTGTTGAATTATATGTGTGTGTATGTGTGTGTGTGTTGTTGAATTAGATGTGTGTGTGTGTATCTGTTGTTGAATTAGATGTGTGTGTGTGTGAGTGTTTGTGTGTGTATGTGTGTGTGTGTTTGTGTGTTTGTGTATGTGTGTGTGTCTGTGTGCCTGTGTGTTTGTGTATGTGTGTGTGTGTGTGTGTGTGTGTGAGTGTTTGTGTGTGTGTTTGTGTGTTTGTGTGTGTGTATGTGTCTGTGTGTTTGTGTATGTGTGTGTATGTGTGTGTGTGTTTGTGTGTGTGTGTGTCTGTGTGTTTGTGTGTGTGTGTTTGTGTGTGTATGTGTCTGTGTGTTTGTGTACATGTGTGTGTGTGTGTGTGTGTGTGTGTGTGTGAGTGTTTGTGTGTGTGTATGTGTGTGTTTGTGTGTGTGTATGTGTCTGTGTGTTTGTGTATATGTGTGTGTGTGTGTGTGTGTGTGTGTGAGTGTTTGTGTGTGTGTGTTTGTGTGTATTTGTCTGTGTGTTTGTGTGTGTGTGTGTTTGTGTGTGTGTGAGTGTTTGTGTGTGTGTATGTGTGTGTGTGTTTGTGTGTGTGTGTGTTTGTGTGTGTGTATGTGTCTGTGTGTTTGTGTATATGTGTGTGTGTGTGTGTTTGTGTGTTTGTGTGTGTGTGTGTTTGTGTGTGTGTATGTGTCTGTGTGTTTGTGTATATGTGTGTGTGTGTGTGTGTGTGTTGTATTCACTTCATCTCTGAAATGTTTGAATGATGATGAAGATCTTGATGATTCTGGATCTTGGAGGATTTCTCAGTTCCCTGGATGTCTGCTGTTTAAGGAGCGTAATGGTGTTAAATAAGATGAATATGAGGTAGCAGCTTAGGGGCTTTTTTTAAATTCAGCTCAGTGTCTCCAGACGTGTCTCGCTTTATCAGTGAGACTAATTCTCAGAGAGAAAAGATGAGACGGAGGACCGGAGGACGCCGGCGAATAATGAAGCTATTGATGAAATGTCAGATTGACACAGCGGTGCCTTTATTGTCCTGGTGATCGCTGGAACCGTGACGCTTGTTACGAAAGTCTTAGTGGCGGTTTGTGACACGGCGACGGCGTCTCTGAGGGATCGGTGTTCCGCAGTGCGTCTTTTCCCCACACCTTCTCCACATTTCACTCGTTTCTATTAAATAAAACCACTAGCTATGGACTGTAACGTGCAAAAACTCCACACAAGTGCGTTATTTTCCTGCTGATACTGAATAACGGATCACATCCAGGCCTCCAGGGATTCATTCCGTATTCCGTAACGCCGCCACGTATCGATCGCTCACATTTGATTAATACAATATTCATGTTAAAGTGCTGGGCTTTCTTTTTTTTTCTCCTGGTCTTCTGTCAGACAGCCAAAAGCTTCCTCTTTAACATGTCCCTGCCTCACTTTGTGATTCAAGCCACATCTGGGTGGAAATTAGGGGAACAGATTTGTACAATGAGATTAGCGTCGCAGCTACAACTTTATAAATGAGCCGAAATAATCAGAGACGCGGAGCAAAAGTAATACTGCGGATTGGTTCGGATGTTATTAATGTGTGCGTTTTATTTCATTAAAAGGAAGGGTTTTGTTACGTGCTCTCAGTGACAGATGATGAGTCTACATGTCTACATGAGCTGTATATATGATACATCCGGTGTGTTTAGCTGTATATCTGCTAGCTCTGAACCCCTGGTAGTAAATAACAAGGACAGTAAAACTCATTTAAATCTATTTTATTACCCCAGACATGATGGATGTGCTGCTACTTCACATCACTCAGCTGATTCATTCAGTATGTTGGGACAAGAAGAAGCACTGGGAAATTCTCCAATTTTCTTAAAAATGAAAAAAAAAGCACAGTGGAAAATACACTTTCAGCTTTTCAGCAAGTGGTTTATGTCGCCATGGAGACACTGCTGTCAATAACTGTCCTTTTTTTGTAACTTGTATGAAAGTCACAGCTAACGATATATATTTCTGCAATCGGTGTTTGAACGTCTGCAGACGAGTCGGTTACCGTTTCTAAAGAATTCACTAAATAATGTCATAGTGGGGGGGGGGTGGTTAGCACGGTGGCTTAGTGGTTAGCACGTTCGCCTCACACCTCCAGGGTTGGGGGTTCGATTCCCGCCTCCACCTTGTGTGTGTGGAGTTTGCATGTTCTCCCCGTGCCTCAGGGTAGGTTGATTGGCATCTGTGATGGGTTGGCACTCCGTCCAGGGTGTATCCTGCCTTGATGCCCGATGACGCCTGAGATAGGCACAGGCTCCCTGTGACCCAAGGTAGTTCGGATAAGCGGTAGAAGATGAGTGAGTGAATGTCATACTGGATGTGAAGATCTAGCAGATTTGTGCACTCCATATCCTCCGTACACTCCCTGCAGCATTATTCACTGTAAAAGCTTTTTGCTATAGTGCTTGGATTATTAAGACTCTCATGCTGCCTGGTTTACACACTACTGGACTCTCTAAATGTGTAAATATTTTGGAGTGTTAGAGCTTCTATTAAAGACCAAACTCATGACAACAGTCACGATGAGAGCAGCAGGTTTAAATAGACAGATCATGTCAGTGATGGAAGAATCACTACATTTTTTACACTTCCTCCAGATGTAAAGTATGCAGGTGAGTGTGTGAACAATGGCACTCATAGACATGCCGTCATGGATGAAGCTTGGACGAAGTCGGGAACTGGTGGGAAAATTTATTTAGGTGCTGTGCAAAGTGGCAGTGAAGGCAGCGCAGCAGGAGAGTTGTGAGTCGGTGCAGGGAAATGCCTTCGGTGCTGGAGTGCTGGTGCAGGAGCGGAGTGTCAACCCAAGAGCGGCAGTCAGGTGGCAATCTGGAGAGGCGTCAAATCCTTAGTCCAATGTGTCTGGGGAAACAGGGGACCACTAGTTTGCCTGACAATTCTCAATACTTACCTCTTCCAGCACTGAGCCAGCCTTATCTAGCTCGCCTACTCCCGGAGGGTAAAGAGTTAGTGGCGGCTCCTGATCGGCTTCTCCAGTTTTGATGCACTTTAAGCCTTGCAGCTACACTCTGCAGCGCTGTCCATGGTGCTGAATGCCGCTGTTTCTTCGGAAACACTGAATTCCATGGGGCGAAGAACGCTTTTGTCTAGCTTGTGGGCGAAGTTGTTTGTGCCGCCATCACAATATACATATATATGCGTGTGTGTGTGTGTGTGCATGTGTGTTGACCCCCTGTTGGAATGATTACTCACACTGTCACGTTGTTTTGTGAAAAGACCGTAACGTTTCCACCACGCTGCCTCTCGGCTCTTCCTGTCTCTTTCCCGCAGTACAAGAAGTGCTGTTGACGTTTTGTTTATTGCTCGTCATCCTGAGGACCGCTGAAACATCAGGAGATGTTTAAATATTTCTATTTATTTATCCTGAATGTTGAGCAGTGACATGTTTACTGCAGTTTTACACTTTTAAATATTCATTACAGGAAAATGACAGCAGAACCTGCTGAGCATCAGGAATAACACACATTGTGTGTTGCTGTTACAGGATATGAATCAGTGATCGGGTGGAGTAACGAAGGAGTCACTGACTCCATCCAGAAGATGATGATTTTTCCAAAGCAGCACATCCCTGAGGGTTTTATTCCTCTGAGGGTTTTATTCCTAACAGATTTGCTAATGATTACAGTTGTTTGTTAAGTAAAGAAACACAGATTATAATCCAGAATCCATCCAGGAAGAAGTTACAGTTAAATCTATTAAAGCCACAACTCGTTTGTTTGTAGGACGTTTGTTGATTTATTTATTTCTTCAGTTCTTCGTGTGTTTTGGGCGGTAGCTGCTCTACTCCGTCATCAGTGGGATGATTATGCAGCGGGACTGCACGCACTCCGCTCTGTCTAGTTCATGCTGCTGTTGCTTGCAGGGGAATCGCTTGGCAGGATAACAGACGTGGAGAGAGTGTGTGTGAACCGTGGAGCTTCCTGTCACACATTCCACATGAAAAATATCGGATTTGGAAAGCGTGTTGTGATTTAAAAATCAAAGGGAGACGCAGAGAAAAAGCTGAGAGGAACCGTGAGAGAAGAGAGAGAGGGAGAGAGAGAGAGAGAGAGAGGGAGGGAGAGAAACCAGGACAAATCCAGGCATGATGAAGGAGAAGAGTTTAATAGAGACGGCTAAAATGCAGGGCAACATGATGGTGAGTGATATTACTTACTCATCATTAACTCATCATTAACTCATCATTAACTCATCATTAACTCATCATTAACTCAGCACAGACACAACCACTGCTCATGGGTTTGATTAAAACTACTTTATTGTTTTATTGTTCATTTTTACTTCTTTTCCCCAGGACACGTCTTTACACACCACACTAAGTGAGATGTTGTAATCATGTGATGGACGTGTTGTTTACTCGTCTCTAATATACATGAAGATGTCAAAAGATTTAAACAAAACTTTGTTTAAAACAATCGGGTTTGAACACATAGACAGGTGGAAATGTATTTATTTATTTTTTTATTTTATTTACTTATTTGTTTAATTATTTAATTAATTACATTTTGTTTCGAATCTTTAAAAATGAACTATTAAGGTTATGATATTTAAGCTACTATATACTGGAATAAACTTGTTTATCTGGAATAATTTTTTGTTGATTGTTAGTTAGGTTTTAGTTCCAAAAAAACATAAATCTAAGTGTTATTTACACATCATTAGGATCAAACCGAATATTAGAGTACTCAGTTAATGACTTCCTGAACTGAATCTCTCTTGAGGTATGTGTGTGTGTGTGTGTGTGTGTGTGTGTGTGTGTGTGTGTGTGTGTGTGTGTGTGTGTGTGTGCGTGTCTGTTTGTGTGTGTGTGTGTGTGTTACACTTACACTTGAACTTGAGCTTATTTTTGCTTTAAACAAATCTACAGTGTAGTGACATCTGCACTTATAGCACTTATTCTTCTAGTCTGTTAGTGGTGATGGTGGTGTGTGTTAGTGGTGATGGTGGGGTGTGTTAGTGGAGATGGTGGTGTGTGTTAGTGGTGATGGTGGTGTGTGTTATTGGAGATGGTGGTGTGTGTTAGTAATGATGGTGGTGTGTGTTAGTGGAGATGGTAGTGTGTGTTAGTAAAGATGGTGGTGTGTGTTAGTGGTGATGGTGGTGTGTGTTATTGGAGATGGTGGTGTGTGTTAGTAAAGATGGTGGTGTGTGTTAGTGGAGATGGTGGTGTGTGTTAATGGAGATGGTGGTGTGTGTTAGTGGAGATGGTGGTGTGTGTTAGTGGAGATGGTGGTGTGTGTTAGTGGAGATGGTGGTGTGTGTTAGTGGAGATGGTGGTGTGTGTCAGTGGAGATGGTGGTGTGTGTTAGTGGAGATGGTGATGTGTGTTAGTGGAGATGGTGGTGTGTGTTAGTGGAGATGGTAGTGTGTGTTAGTAAAGATGGTGGTGTGTGTTAGTGGAGATGGTGGTGTGTGTTAATGGAGATGGTGGTGTGTGTTAGTGGAGATGGGGGTGTGTGTTAGTGGAGATGGTGGTGTGTGTTAGTGGAGATGGTGGTGTGTGTTAGTGGAGATGGTGGTGTGTGTTAGTGGAGATGGGGGTGTGTGTTAGTGGAGATGGGGGTGTGTGTTAGTGGAGATGGTGGTGTGTGTTAGTGGAGATGGTGGTGTGTGTTAGTGGAGATGGGGGTGTGTGTTAGTGGAGATGGTGGTGTGTGTTAGTGGAGATGGTGGTGTGTGTTAGTGGAGATGGTAGTGTGTGTTAGTGGAGATGGGGGTGTGTGTTAGTGGAGATGGTGGTGTGTGTTAGTGGAGATGGGGGTGTGTGTTAGTGGAGATGGTGGTGTGTGTTAGTGGAGATGGGGGTGTGTGTTAGTGGAGATGGTGGTGTGTGTTAGTGGAGATGGTAGTGTGTGTTAGTGGAGATGGTGGTGTGTGTTAGTGGAGATGGTAGTGTGTGTTAGTGGAGATGGTGATGTCACAGGACACGTTCTAGGACACACACTAGTTGACTTGCCCGAGAGCTGAAGCCGTATTTTATCACTTCATCACTTTCTCATGTGGGTGATATTGTGTGCTGAGGGAAGGCGTGACCTTTGATTTCACTGGTTTCCATCACTGAAAAAGATGCCATTAAATATTCACCCCCTAAAGGATAGAACACCACATCAATAAGCTGTTCATTTGAAGGTCCGCTGTTGCTATAGAAATGACAACTTATTACAATGAGCACATTAAATCTGAACCAAACTGTGAGGTGCTGTTGTGCAGAATTTGTTAAGACCCTCTGACCAATCAGAATGCAGGACTAGAGACTCAGCTTCAGGACGTGAATGTAAGCTCTGATTGTGAGACTTTTTTAATCATGTCAGCTATTAGCATTATTATTTCTATTGCAGGATGAGAAGATGAAGCAAACACAACTCCTCTGTGTGTGTGTGTGTGTGTGTGTGTGTGTGGCTCTAGTTTTAACCGAAGCAGTGGTGTAATCATCTCTGTCTAATCACACTTGTGTGTGTTGATGAGGAAAGAATGATTCATTTCGTACCTTCAGCTTCTTTAATCCTCGTCTACTTGCTCAGTGAGGCGGCGGCTCGGTGGCTGATTAACTGTAACTGCACACACACAAACACACACACACACACACACATATACATATGGACACATGGACATAGAACATCCTGTACAGGTCATGAACCTGAGCTCCAAAGCGCTGCCCTTTAACCTCATGCTTCCCTCAGTGAAGCTCCTTTTCTCCTCCCGAACCTCATCTACAACCGTTTCTTTACTACTGATTTCACCCGGAGCCTTTTCATTGGCTGAGACACTCTGATGTCATCAGTTTCGCCAGTAACAGGAGGGAAAATGTAGAGGAACTCACTTCCATTAGATAGAAAAGAAAAAAATGCGAAACATATTTTTCATTCTTTTATAAATTGCTGAAATTTCAAATGATCTTAAATCCGACCTGCTATCTCAGATTCTCAGATTACTCTTAAAACCTCTGATATTATCTCACATTTCAGGCTTACGATCTCAAAATTCTGACTTATTCTCATTTTTTACATATACCATGAAAAATCTGGGAGGCTCGGTGTCTTAGTGGTTAGCAAGTTGGTCTCACACCTCCAGGGTTGGGGTTCGATTCCCACCTCCACCTTGTGTGTGTGGAGTTTGCATGTTCTCCCCGTGCCTCGGGGGTTTCCTCCGGGTACTCCGGTTTCCTCCCCCGGTCCAAAGACATGCATGGTAGGTTGATTGGCATCTCTGGAAAATTGTCCGTAGTGTGTGATTGTGTGAGTGAATGAGAGTGTGTGTGTGTGCCCTGTGATGGGTTGGCACTCCGTCCAGGGTGTATCCTGCCTTGATGCCCGATGACGCCTGAGATAGGCACAGGCTCCCCGTGACCTGAGGTAGTTCAGATAAGCGGTATTTTAAAAATGTTTGGAAACATTTTTATCTGAATTCTGAGATAAAGACTTTCAATGTTTTAGACCCAATTGTTTGATAATAAATTCAAGGTTTAAAGAAGTCATGAAGCGGTTGGTTGACATTTTGAAATACAAGTTTAAATCATGAAGCTAATGAACTTAAACTTTGAGAATGTTCATGTTTTGAGATTAAAGATTGATGACATGGTGGAAACAGACTCGCCTCATGTTTCGCAGCTCAGTTCTGTGCTGTAGTAGCTTTAGGACACAAGATGTTAAAGACCTGAGGCAGAAACTCTGTGGATTATTGGACTCACTGTGATTTGTTCACCGCCACTGAGTCCTGGAGCAGGATGTTTGTAGTCAGGCTAAAGACTGATGAGATCAAACCTTTCTGTTCCTTCTTGTGAGAACATTTCGGAGATCCTTCTGTATAGATTTGATTCTTCCTGGCTTGGACTGTGGAGCTGAGGACGTGTTCAGCAGGATGATCTACTAACGGCTGCTCCACCCAATCTAATCACAGCTATTAAAATTTCACCACGTCTAATCAATCTCATGACTCTTATGTGTGATGGATCTTATCTCCATGTTTACACACATCTCTGCACCCAGGTTTATCAATCTGAACAGGAAATGAGCTTCTCAGAGTGAGATACGAGAATCTCTGGACTGTTCAAAGTGTTTTTACTTTCATCCTCTACGTTGTTTCCCGTGCACACGATGAGCTCTTTAAACACAGCGCTGTTATCAGTCGGGGGCTGTTAATGTACTTCTCTGCTGGGTTTAATCGAATCGCTGAATTACTGACAGTTTGTGAATGATTCACTGGAGTTAGTGTTTGGCTGAATCCCAGGTGTTTGTGTTTACATCACCAGCACGTGTTTGATTCACTCATGTCAATGTTTGAATGAATCAGTGGGGTCAGTAGTTGAATCACTGGTGTCAGTTAATGAATGTATCAGTGGTGTCATTGTGTTGGAATGAATCACTGCTATCAGTGTTTAAATGAATCACTTGAGTCAGTGTTGGAATGAATCACTCATGTCAGGGTTTAAAACATTCACTTGTGTCAGTGTTTGAATCACCAGTATCAGAGTTTAGGATCAGTGAATCACTCACACCAGTGTTTAAGTGAATCACTTATCAGTTTTTGATTCAGTCATAACAGTGTTTTATTAAATCAGTCAGGTCAGTATTTGAATCACTGGTGTCAGTGTTAGAACGAATCAACAAAGTCAGTGTTTAAGTGAATCAACAGTGTCAGTGTTTAAATGAATCAATGATGTCAGTGTGTGAATAAATCACTTGTGTCAGTTAATGAATGTATCAGTCGTGTCATTGTGTTGGAATGAATCACTGCTATCAGTGTTTAAATGAATCACTTGAGTCAGTGTTGGAATGAATCACTCATGTCAGTGTTTAAAACATTCACTTGTGTCAGTGTTTGAATCACTAGTATCAGTGTTTACGATCAATGAATCACTCACACCAGTGTTTAAGTGAATCACTCATATCTCACTCAGTTTTTGATTCAGTCGTAACAGTGTTTTATTAAATCAGTCGGGTCAGTATTTGAATCTCGGGTGTCAGTGTTTAAATAAATCACTTATATCAGTGTTTGATTCAGTCATGTCAGTGTTTGACTGAATCACCCGTTACAGTGTTTGTCCGTAATCTCTGAGCTCAGTGTTGCCTGTCGCTGTGTCCGATGCTGTTAGAGTCAGAATCAGGAGGCAGATGGTAAACAGTTGGAGATGTTCCTCACTCACATTTAGCTGAAAGATTTGAAGTGAAGTCTGGAAACAGAAACATTCCCCCTGAGTCAATGTGCTGCCGCGTTCAGAGATGAATCACGTGATGCGAAGCTGCTAGACGTGAGAGATTGATGTACAGGTGAGTAACACAGCTAATATCACTGAAATAGTATTAAATTCTGAGAATAATCCTGTTAAAGTTTTATACCAGTAGATCCAAGGAAACCATCATTCTGTCCATAAATTAGTCTAATCTTTATCTGTGATGTTGCTTAGCAACCAAAGCACACTACATTGTGAATTGTTTTTTTTTGGATATTATTAATAATAAATGGAATTACTTCTGGACCACTGTAAGCCATTGAAAGTGTGTGTGTGTGTGTGTGTGTGTGTGTGTGTGTGTGTGTGTTTAATAGTAATGCTTTATTATATGATGATTTCCAAGAACATCTCTGATACACAACACGTATAACAATATGTCGTGCAGACGAAATGATGTGTAGCAGGTTTTCCTTCTTATAATGAGATCCAGACTCACAGTTCCATTCTGAACCATGATGAAAATTCACCAATGGGACGACAGCAAACTCACAGGACAGCTACGGTCCCTGTAATGCTAATGCTAATGCTAATGAAAAGAATCTTCTTTTTAGTTCAATGTAAACAAAGTTTGTGTTCAGAGTTGATTTCCTGTTTCCTGCAGACTGATGCGAGTAGAATGTTACACGTGTGTGAAAGTGATCTTTAATCACAGCACAATGGCTCAATAATCTGCTACACACATTACTGGGATCTCATACGGTGTGACGAACAGGACGAGATATGGAGCTGCTTTATTTAATCACACTCAGGTGAAGTGCAGAGAGCAAGTGCACAAAAATGACTGGGATTTATAGTGACCTTTAAACATGCCACTGTTTCTCAGAACAGGTTAGGAGTGTGTGTGTGTGTGTATGTGTGTGTGTGTGTGTGTGTGTGTTTTAGTAGACCTCGGAGTATTCATCATACCTTATTTTCCTTTCAGTGACTGCACAGGATTCGAAGTGATACATGAGACTAAAGCAATGTGACCCGAACGTGTCGTTTTGCGTACAATTATGTTTTGTAGTCAAATCTCTGCAGCCGCCGTTGCCTGTTAGCGTGTCAGCGTGCGCTGGTAGTGCAAGGAACTTAATATACAACAAATACACAACATTTATTTGGTCGTGTTTTCCACAATCAGACGTCTCAGTGCTCCAAACCCCTGAGGTGTGGAAGCTCTGCTGTGTCAGAACCTTGATACAGGCTTTAATGTCACCTACAACAGTAGTTCAGCTGTTTCAGGGTCAGTGTCACTGGTTATTTTGGTGTTGGTTAGTTTGACTGGTTAGATTCTAGTTTGATTGATATTTTTTTCGTTTGATTGCTTAATGTGTGGTTCGTTTGATCAGATAGATTGCACTTTTATTGGTTAGTTTGTATTTTGATTAATTAGTTTGGTTGGTTACTTCCTTCTCCATGTGGGTTTCCTCCACTTCCAAAACTCATGGTAGTAGGTAGATGTGTGTGTGAATTTATGTATGGAGATTCAATGTGAGCCTGACTTTGTTATTTATTGGGAGTATTTTATTTATTTATTTATTTATTTATTTATTGATTTATTTATTTATTTAACTTCTATCTGTTTATGTGACTGACTATGAGCTGAATATTGCTCCGATTCAAGGCTCAGCACTATCGCTTCCTCTCTCTCTCTCTTTCTCTCTCTCTCTTTCTCTCTCGCCCTTGCTCTGTCTCTCTCTCTCTCTCTCTCTCTCTCTCTCTCTCTCTTTCTCTCTCTCTCTCTCTGTCTCTCTCTCTTTCTCTCTCTCTCTCTTTCTCTCTCTCTCGCTCTGTCTCTCGCTCTTGCTCTGTCTCTCTCTCTCACTCTCTCTCTCTCTCTCTCTGTCTCTCGCTCTTGCTCTGTCTTTCTCTCTCTCTCTGTCTCTCTCTCCCTCTCTCTCTCTCTTTTTCTCCAGTCAGAAGTAATTAATCACGTTAAAGCAGGCCTGCAGGGTTTCAGGTGAAATGAGTTTAGAGCATGTCTTTATGCCTCTGCATGTCCACAGCAGTTTAGTGAAGCTGCTGCATAATAAATGATAAAAACACTGTTAGCGACGCGTGTGGTCAGAGAACTCCTGAGCTAGCTTTATCATTAACATTCTGCCCGTGCAGCTTTTCAACTGTGATCGAAACACTGACAGCCGGTTTTTAAGCCTCAGACACAGTCATCCTCTCAGCAGGAGGATGAGCTGCAGATAACTGCTGTGTGCTCACGAGGAGACATTGTGACTGCTAGCACCGTTACGATGGTATTTAATAGCAGGGACAGTGATAGGGGTTAGATGTTATTCCACCATCGAAATGCATAAATCAATGGAGGTGAAGATTAAAAAAAAGATTATATTACTGTATAAGTTACAAAGCCAAAAGAAAACAATTTCATAAGTGTTTTTTTTTTCTTAAATAGATATTGTGAATGTGACTTTATTGTAAAATCTCATACACTTTATTATATCAGGATTTATCTAATGTTTAAAGCAGAAAGAAAGAGTGACTGTGAGGGGAAGTGAAAGTAAAAGTGAGGTCTGATCATACAGTGTGACACGATAACATAATAATAACTAACGCAACTCAGCTTGAAGTCAAATGTCACCCAGAGAAATATCATAGAAGAACGACTTCCTGTATTTAGAATCCTGTTCCTGATCGGTGGTGATGAAGTTCACACCAGTTCTGGTTGTAATCTCGCTCAGTGTATGGTTTAGAGTATTTATGTTCACACTGGGAGAACTGGTTTCAGATCAGGTTTTAAGCTGGTAATTGGTGTGTCATGTTCCAGCAGATCTTCCAGTAAGAGAATGAACTTGGATAGACAGCTAACTGTCTGCTCAGGAGATAACAAGCTTTCTGCCATAGACAAGGCCTCACGATTATTTGAACTGGGAGCTTAACTTACCAATTAGTGAGCGAGAGACGGCGCTGGAGCCGAAATGACGTCCGTGTGGAGCGTTAATGACGAGCTTCCTCATTTCCCTCAGCCGTGCTCATTAAGGCTACGTTATCATACACAGAGCTCTGCCACTTAGCTGTAGTGTAATTATGGTTTATAGCCTGATCCCTGAGCTAAGGATGATAACTCAGGACACGTGGAAATGTAGTGTAACTGCTTCAGATCAGAATCCAACCAAGTGATTGGACCAGAGAGGAGATTAAACTCTTCTCCAGGGCATTACAGCTTTTGGTCTTACTCCACTTATCTCCAACATCTATCTACCTGTCTGTCTGTCTGTCTGTCTGTCTGTATCTATCTATCTATCTATCTATCTATCTATCTATCTATCTATCTATCTATCTATCTATCTATCTATCTATCTAACATCTGTCTGTCTGTCTGTCTGTCTGTGTCTATCTATCTATCTATCTATCTATCTATCTATCTATCTATCTATCTATCTATCTATCTATCTAACATCTGTCTGTCTGTCTGTGTCTATCTATCTATCTATCTATCTATCTATCTATCTATCTATCTATCTATCTATCTATCTATCTATCTATCTAACTGTCTGCATGTCTGTCTGTCTGTCTGTCTGTATTCCTCTCTGTCTCTTTGTATGCCTGACTGTCTGTCAGTCTGTGTCTCTGTCTGCCTGTGCATCTGTCTGTCTGTATGCCTGTATTCCTCTCTGTCTGTCTGTCTGTCTGTATGCCTGACCATCTGTCTGTGTTACTGTTTGTCTGTCTGTCTGCCTGTGCATCTGTCTGCCTGACTAACTGTCTGTATACCTAACCGTCTGTCTGTGTTACTGTGTGTGTGTGTGTTTGTGTGTGTTCCTATACAGTTGTGTGTTTTAGTGTTAGTTGTGTAAAAATGAGTCTCTACAGATTTCTTCCTGTTTTTTTGTAATTACCTGACAGTGGAGTCACAGCTCTCTTTAGTGTCCTGTGTGTTTGTGTATTTCTTGTATGTCACACTTGTCTCACTACGCTCCAGTACTGTTTTGTGTTGTAACATGATCCTAAAAACCACAATTTGCTCGTATTCCTCGAACTATACAGTGGAACGACAATAAACCCACTTGACTTTGCTTAAACAAGAACAACACAATCAGCAGACAGATAATGCAGACATTCTGTAGCCCAACAATATAACAAAAGACCTAAAAGTAAACATTAACATAAACAACTACTACTAATAAATGTTTGTTAGCAGTACGGTCATGGTTTTGGAATTAACATCAACAGAATGTAAAAGAAAAAGATCTCGATGATCTTCTCAGTTAAAAACATGTGTTAGGCTTTAAAACAGCTTGATGCAGCAGGATTTTACATGATAAACAGTGAATGTGATACATTTCTGTAAAACCTTTATCTGACTAACCATTTGAGCAGATGTTTGGTTCAGTGGATTAACCATGTCATGTCTGATTAGGGATGAATTCTTGCTAATGTGAAGGAGTTAAACACTTTATCAGAGTTTCCCTAAACATCCGAACACAGCCTTGTGTTTTGTTAGAACTCATTTACTTTAGAAATGAAACTAACAAACTGTCACACCAGGAGGAGGGAACAGAAGTGAGGCGACGTCCTCCATGGACAACCACGAAGTGAAGCGGCGTCGCCCACCAGAACAGGTGCGGTGCCGCAGGACACCAGAAAAAAGGGCAAAACAGGGATAGTGACATCCTCTGCAGAACAGAAGTAAGGCGAAGTAAGGCGTCCTCTGTTGGAAACCAGAAAGTGGAGCGGCGTCCCTTACCGGATAAAATGTGGCGTGATGTCACCGAAAAAAAGGAAAAAGTCCAGGGGGAAAATATGGTCCCAATAAGCCGGTCCAGGCTGGAAGCTGTCCTGCTGGGTCCAAGTTTGTGCGGAATCATTCTGTCACACCGGGAGGAGGAAGACAGACCCGTACGCAGGATAGCTTCAAATAAATAGTTTAATAACTTAAATACATGAAACAGGAACATGGACGAAACTACATAGGACAAAGGACGAGGGTACACTGACTATGACACGGTTAAATAGACATGACAATGAACACATAGGGAACAGGTGTGCAGAAACGGGGAGGAGTAAACAAAGGTGGGGCAGCACACGTGAGACGGGACGTAAACAGAAGCACACGGCCAAAAGTCCTGAACCGTAACACAAACATCACTCTGTGCTTCCATTGTGTAATGTTTCTGAGAAATGCTTTTTAGTTAAAGACTCCAGCCATAAACATGGCCACATGGTGAGTTCCTCAACAACATCAAGTTACTATGATTCTAGGGAACAAAAAGGATTTGAAAACATCATAATAAATAATAATTAAAAAATAAAACGCCAAAGCTGGAGGATGCAAAAAAATCTGGAACATATGTAAAGAACAGACGTGTGCTGAAAGAATCCTACATGAAACACTGGCAGACAATGAGGAAAACATTTAAAATCTTTTCTTTGTCCTATAATTTGAGCTCAGCTCGCTGTAACACAGACTCAACACACTCAACACACTCAGAGGAGAGCACTAACACACAGTCTACACTATGAGCTGGAGTAAGCATGATCTTACTCTCACTCACTCACTCACTCATCTTCTACCGCTTATCTACCTCGGGTCACGGGGAGCCTGTGCGTCATCTCAGGCGTCATCGGTACACCCTGGACGGAGTGCCAACCCATCACAGGGCACACACACACTCTCATTCACTCACACACACACACTACAGCCAATTTTCCAGAGATGCCAATCAACCTACCATGCATGTCTTTGGACCGGGGGAGGAAACCGGAGTACCCGGAGGAAACCCCCGAGGCACGGGGAGAACATGCAAACTCCACACACACAAGGTGGAGGTGGGAATTGAACCCCCAACCCTAGAGGTGTGAGGCGAACATAAGCATGATCTTACTACCTTAAATGTCATGTACAGAACATATGCAAGATTTTATTTATATTTTGGAATATATTGACTATAAAAGGCCATGGCTTGATCAAATTAGATTCAAAGGTCAGAATCACCTGGAGAAAGAGGAAAGAAAATAAAACAATGTCTCAGTTATGACGGGAACGCTGTATTGACGTGGTTGTAACCTTTGTCTTCCCAACACAGGCAGATCGTTTGATATTCAACTCTGGCTTTTCTTGGCATTTTGCAATCTCTCGTTAACCTTCAGCTGGCATTCAGATTCCGCCGGTTCTATCCCGAGACCTTGATTATCCATCTGTGTGTGTTTTTCAGTCCTGATAGGAGCGCACCCAGGGATCTGCCATATTTCTTCAGCTTTCCTTTTCACTCATCTTCATTTCCAGCATGTTCATTTCCTCTTTTCTTCTGTCTCTGAATCCACGTCCTTCAGGAGGGATGCTGAGCCTCGGCCCGTCTCTCGCCGGGGAGCTCGATATCTGTGTGGACTTTTGATGAGGAACTCTGAGTTTACTCACACAGACTGATGGTTTAAAGGAAGCGTTTCAGCTCGTGGTACCTCAAAGATTCAGCAGAGAATCCTAGCTGTGCTTTTATGCAGATACTTCAAGTGTCCGTGGTAACCGCCTGTGTTTATACAGCCTGCAAAAAAAAAAAAAAAACGTGAAATTCTTTTTTTTTTCTAAAAATGGAGGCCTTTGAGGGAGGGGTTTAGTATCAGAAATGTACTTTCAGGCAATTTATAGTTCCATTTCATGTTATTACATCATGGCAGCTATAACACATAGAAGTGTAAACTCCTCTGTCCTGAAGATCTCAGGAAAGTTACAGCTTTACTTCTGACTGACACAAAGAGCAGATACTCTAGACTCCTTCAATTAAGGTTTCTTTCACGTCACTGTGAACAAGCTGTTGCTATAGAAACAATAACGATAACGCATTAGAATGTGCACATGATGTGCAGCTGCACTACTGTCCAAGCTGCTGTTATGATTCGATAGAACTTGGAAATTTATCAGACCTAAAGTTCAGCTGTCTAACAGCATGTCTGTCAGGACTCTGTGGACTTTGGCCACGTGCATTTGTTTATGTTTTGTGTCACGTGTCTGCCCCGCCCTTGTCTCTTTCTCCCCGCCTCCGGTTCCTCATGTGTTTAATTGTGTTGAGTATTTAGCCGTGCCGCGTTGCCTATGGCGGCGCAGAATCCTTGTCCTTTTACGTCGTCTGGTCATGTCATGTTTTGTCGAGTCTTTGTCCCTGTTTCATGTTTTTTAGTTAATAAATTCAGTTTCTTTTACACTATACTGCATTCGGGTCTGTTTATATCCCCGCGTCCCCCTGACAGATACATAAAGCTGAACTCTGTCTTCTTTTCTATTTAAATGAACGAATGTTTTCTGGATAAAAATATTTAAAGAAGCAAATAGAGAAATGTCTCAGGAGAAAAGACTCCTGAGACAAGTAAAGAGAAAAGTAGGATTTGTGTCAGTCACTAAATGTGTTGAGGAGGGAAAGTGTGTGAGCTCAGAGTGATGTACTGTTCAGAGTCTATGGCCATACTCACACAACTCATTTAGAAACATGAGCTTGTTTCTGTAAGGTGGAAAATCACAGAGCCTCAGAGCACAAACGTCTTTACGTTCCAGCACTAGGAGACGACACACAAACAGAAGTGGGAAGTGATTCGTCATTCACTCAGGGCCTTTTTACCCCTGGTCACTTCATGTGTTGTCTCTGGGCCTTTTTACCCCTGGTCACTTCACGTGTTTTCTCTGGGCCTTTTTACCCCTGGTCACTTCATGTGTTTTCTCTGGGCCTTTTTACTCCTGGTCACTTCATGTGTTTTCTCTGGGCCTTTTTACCCCTGGTCACTTCATGTGTTGTCTCTGGGCCTTTTTACCCCTGGTCACTTCATGTGTTTTCTCTGGGCCTTTTTACCCCTGGTCACTTCACGTGTTGTCTCTGATCCGATAGCTGTCTGATTTGTTAAAACTGTTCCATTTACATTAGGCCACATAAATGCGTCTTGGCGAATCGGATATTGATCCGATCTTTCTACTCCCGCCCGAAATGCTAATATATTTTACCTCATTTCCGGGGTAATTGAAATGGAACACATGCGGTTGCTACAAAAAACAGCATTTACTGTTTGCTGCATTTTTGATTCTCATTTCTCTATTCTCATTTTCACCTGCGAGTGACGTACTTCCTGTTTGGGAGGAGTATAGCGCTGATGTATGTGGCTTGAACAAACACATTCATTTACACCTGTCCAGTTTCATCTGAAACACGTCCCAGACCACCTCCTGAAGGGGTTTGTACTGTCGGATTTATATCCGTCTCCAAAACGTTTCGGAGGGCATTTAGACCTGGTCTTTTTACCATCGGGTAGATATCTGATCACAGAAAACACATGAAGTGACCAGGGGTAAAAAGCCCTTCAGTTTAACACAGATGATTTTACATGTGACATGTCTGAGTCTTTTCAGAGTAATGTAGCAAAAAATGATGGGTTTTAAAAAGGAACAGTAGTGATTAGTGGTGAGTTTTAAAGGATCTGTGGTGATTAGTGGTGGATTTTAAATGAACAGTAGTGATTATTGATGGGTTTTAAAGGAACAGTAGTGATTAGTGATGGGGTTTTAAAGAAACAGTAGTGATTAGTGATGGGGTTTTAAAGGAACAGTAGTGATTAGTGATTTATTGTTGCCTTTACACTCTGGTGGTGAGTCGAGTAAACCTGCTTTCTCAACTTGAATAACCAGCAGCTCCGGTGTATATTTTAGAGTCTTAGGACTTTTAAAACTTTATTGCGTCTCCATAAACCTGACCTGGTCCAAAGAGCAACTCCTGCCCTCAGTCTCCTCAGGTGTCTACACACTGATTCAGGATGTTCACCTTCCCTTTTTAAAAACCATCTTCACCTCTTCATTTGTTCTGGATCTCCATGTAGAGATGCTGCACAGTGTGTGGGTTTTACAGACTGTAATATTATTTATTTAATATAAAATGTATAACCATTTTAATATTAGGAAAAGTGATGTTAATTTATCTAGTGGAGGTTTTATTATAAATCTGGGACTTTGGAAGAAACCTGTCATGTTTGTGAAGCACTGGAGCCTCAATGTCAGTCAGATTTAAAAACCCTTTTGCTTTATTGTGCATAGAATTTATTAACGTGTTAAAAATCTCCTAGAAACGTAACTCAGCTTTATAATAAATCACTCGCTGTTTGAGGAAAATAATCAGCAGAGTGGTTATAAGAGTATCTCTGCTTCATCACAACACCCTGCTGCTGAGCTTTTGGGGAGCTGTTGTGCAGAAAAACAGTACCATTAAAAAAAAAAAGAAAAAACCTTAAATACTTGCTTTCTCGACCTCATGTTCGTCTTGTTGGCTAATGGAAACACAGCATGCAGCTAATCCCAAAACTCATCTAGGTCTTTGAGCCAAACACTGAGCTGGATAACGGAACATACTGGAGTCTGAAGGAGGAAAAAATCTCCACTGGATGAATTCATCATACATATCAAAATAAAAAAGGTTGCTGTGTTGCATTTCCTGTCCTCTGGGGCTATAATCATATGAACAGAAAGCTGACCCTAGATCTGAGCTATAATAAATGTGAGCCCAGGGGTCCAAACTGGCCACCGATTTATTAGACACTTTCAGGGAAGCTTTTTATAGGACGAGTTTTAGGTAAAGGACACACCTTTGTGTGTGTGTGTGTGTGTGTGTGTGTGTGTGTGTAGCCACTGATTTACCTCTCTGTCAGGAATGATTCTCTCTTTTCATGTTCATCCACAAATCAAATTGGTCTGCAGATGATTCAGTAGGACAACAGCTCCACCTGTGAATAAATTGCTCCTGCCTTCCAGACGCAGCTCCAGCAACCTGCTGACATTTTATTCAGCACTTGATAGACACAGAAAAACTCTTCTGACTGACGGATACAATCTAAATTTAAACATGGTTTGATGGTGCACTTGCAAAGAAAAGACAAATTTCAGCTTGTCTCTAGCCAGGATGCTCTGAAAGGTCAGCGTGCCTCTTCATCAAACATCAGAGCTCAACGTGACCTCCACTCCAGCTGTGCTTAAAGTTCACCACTAACCAGCAACCAGCTCGCCTCCTCCTGTGTTCCTCATACACACCAGAACATTCTCGCTTCATCACCCTGACACAGCTGGTCAGCAGACACCAGGCTAACTCTCGGAATGCTGATGATGTGGGTGTGAAGTTGATGTTCTTGCTGTAACTCATGATGATCGAAGGCAGGGATGCACCTCTGTAAGCTCAGACTAATCAGAGAACAGGTATCGATGTCCGTAACAGGAAACCTGGAAAACCATCGAGGGTCAAAACCACAAGATACACAGGACAGGAAAAACAACAGGAATCTCAAACTTAATGGTTGGAAAATCAGTAGAACAGATTCTGATACTGTTAAAACCTGATACTGATTCTATTGTGTACAAAATCAATTCACACTCAGAGAGAGAGAGAGAGAGAGAGAGAGAGAGAGAGAGAGAGAGAGAGAGAGAGAGAGAGAGAGAGAGAGAGAGAGAGAGAGAGAGAAAGAGAGAGACAGAGAGAGAGAGAGAGAGAGAGAGAGAGAGAGACAGAGAGAAAGAGAGAGAGAGAGTGAGAGAGGGTGAGAGAGAGAAAGAGAGAGAGACAGAGAGAGAGAGAGAGAGAGAGAGAGAGAGAGAGAGAAAGCGAGAGAGAAAGAGAGAGAGAGAGAGAGAGACAGCGAGAGAGAGAGAGAGAGAGAAAGAGAGAGAGAGAGAGAGAGAGAGAGAGAGAGAAATGTTTTCTGTTTTAGAAAATAAATGCTGATTAAGACAGAGAATGTCATGTTCTACATGTTTACTATAGACAGGGGGCAGTAGAGAGAGACATCTCAACTTCTTAAACACATCTCCAAACTAGTGAGAAATGCAAACACAACTTTTTTTCTGAACTTCATAAAGCTGGAGATTGAAACATACAATAAAAGTTCATCATGTGTTGAAGATAAAAGAGGCTTAGTTACAGTTATAAGACCCACAACAAGAGGGAGGAGTCACACACACACACACACATACAAACACACACAGACATACACACACATACACACAAACACACATACACACACACACACACATACACACACATACACACAAACACACATACATATACACACACACACACACACACACACACACACTCATTCTCTTTTTTCTCTGTGCAGGTTTCCTTGTCATTATAAATGCTTTGGCAATACATGTACATTTTTCATGCCAATAAAGCTCATTTAAATTTAATTGAAATGGCACTAAAACACACATACACTCACTAACAAACACCCACACACACCCACACACACACTCATGCATGCACTCAGAGAAGAGCTCACTTTTTTCTCAGTTACTTTAATTTCTAGGACACGTGCCACTTCTGCATCAGTGAAACTGTTGGATTTCAAACTCAGCTACATCACTGAAGATTAAATATAATATACTGTGTTGGATGTGAACTCAGTGTGAACTCCATCGTATCAGACTGGTTAATAGCATCGTGTGGTTAGGATCACGTCATGTTTTACAGATCAGAAGCACAAGACAGGACCAGACGTATGCAGACGTGCGAACTGCGAAGAACTGCGAAGCATAATCACATGGAGTGATACAGATAAATTAGTGACTCTGGCTAAGCTGGAGCCAGATGCACCATGTGTCTAGCATGTTATGTGTAATGACACAATGCTACATGCTATAGCATCATTCATTCAACCCATGAGCTACGTAATGAAATTAGAAAACAATTCCAAAACCACATTTGCAGCAAACTTTAGTAAATCTGTCAAATCTGCAGCTGAGCTAATTTTATCAGCTGTGCTAGTTACCATGCTAATCATTCACAGTTTTTATAACAGTTACATTTACAGCATGTGACACTAGGTTACAGACTTAAGATACCATGAGTCTAAAACACACTCTCTCACTCACTCACTCATCTTCTACCACTTATCCGAACTACCTCGGGTCACGGGGAGCCTGTGCCTATCTCAGGCGTCATTGGGCATCAAGGCAGGATACACCCTGGACGGAGTGCCAACCCATCACAGGGCACACACACACACACACACTCTCATTCACTCACACAATCACACACACACACTCTCTCATTCACTCACGCAATCACACACTACGGACAATTTTCCAGAGATGCCAATCAACCTACCATGCATGTCTTTGGACCGGGGAGGAAACCGGAGTACCCGGAGGAAACCCCCGAGGCACGGGGAGAACATGCAAGAATTTTGCATTTCACTCTATGGGAATCGAACCTGTGTTGCTGTGGTGCTAAAACACTGTTTAAAGATATTATATATATATATATATATATATATATATATATATATATATATATATATATATATATCATGAAGAAGTAGATCTTCACTTGTTCTTTGAAGATATCCAGTGACTCAGCTGTCCGGACCTCTAGGGGAAGTTCATTCCACCACCTTGGTGCCAGAACAGAAAAGAGTCTTGTAGTAAACTTACCTCTTACCCTGAGAGATGGTGGGACCAGTGGAGCAGTGCTGTAGATCTGAGGGAGCGAGGTGCAGTGTGAGGAGTGATGAGGGCTTTGAGGTAAGAGGGAGATGGTCCGTTTTTGGCTTTGTAGGCCAGCATCAGTGTTTAAACCTGATGTGTTCAGCTACAGGAGCCAGTGGAGGAACACAGCAGTGTGGTGGTGTGGAGAACTTAGGTAGGTTGAAAACAAGTCACACATCTGCATTATGGATCATTTACAGAGGATGAATTGTGTTCAAGAGACTGAACAAGTACCTGAGCAGCCTTTGTGGACAAAAATGGACAAATCCTTCAAATGACGTGCAGTAGAGAAGAAACCGACATGAGCGAGTCACATTAGCAACATATGAGGAAAAGGACAGTTGATTGCCCATAACAGCATTATTAAAGCTAGCCAGCATTGTTAGATTTTTAATCATGACTTAACACTTATCCAAGAATGCTTAGTTAGCCAACATCAGCAAGCTTAGCTATTTAGAGCTAGTTAAAGCAAGTTATAGCTAATTAAAGCTAATTAGGTTCAAACACCGGTCTGATCTTCATATCCCATCCTGAGAACTGAATAAACTACTGGATATTTTACGAGTCTGGTCCTAGTTCGTTTTGTGATTAGCAACAATCCTGCATGACTACACATCTTCATTTGAGCGTGTGCTTATAAATATCAGAGTGGGAAAATATAGAGATTTCCTGAGGCGTGTTTGGTGTTCAGTCTCAGGACAGAAAGTGGACATTGCAGACATGAGGCACTGAGACACGACTATTAGAGCTAATAGAGTTTGATGAGGCTCATTAGCTCGTTCCGTAGGCTATATCGCACAGTGGCACTATTTTTTCGATGGCAAATTGGTTTTGCTAATGGTGATCTCTAACGCAGGGCTAATGTGGTGGTCCGAGCCCTGGTTATGAATTCAAATGAAAAAGCAAAAAGAGAAACATGGCCCACAGTCGAGAATAATAGACTTCCTGAATTGCGCTCTAAAGGTTTTATGGCTGGTGTATTGCAGCACCTGATGAGGAAACATTTGCACAGAGCGCTCTCGAGCCTCGCAGGTTATTATTCTTCTCCGAACCGAAGGTGTGATTGTTTAGTTCATTTATTTCACTCATGCTGGAACCAGATACAGGAAAAATCTTTAGAAAAAAGACCATCGTTCTAAAGGATTTAGGCAAAGATAGCAACAAATTCAGAATGTAGAATGAGCTTTATCATAGGTAACAATGTGTGTGTGTGTGTGTGTAGAGAAACTATTCTTCTCACTTAGGGCTGCATTCATTCATTCATTCATTCATCTTCTACCACTTATCCGAACTACCTCGGGTCACGGGGATCCTGTGCCTATCTCAGGCGTCATCGGGCATCAAGGCAGGATACACCCTGGACGGAGTGCCAACCCATCACAGGGCACACACACACACACATTCTCATTCACTCACGCACTCACACACTATGGACAATTTTCCAGAGATGCCAATCAACCTGCCATGCATGTATTTGGACCGGGGGAGGAAACCGGAGTACCCAGAGGAAACGCCTGAGGCACGGGGAGAACATGCAAACTCCACACACACAAGGTGGAGGCGGGAATCGAACCCCCAACCCTGGAGGTATGAGGCGAACATGCTAACCACTAAACCACCGTGCCGGGCTGCATTCAGTGTCAGAATAAATCATTAGCTCCAGTTAGAACTCTAATGGAACATGTGGTAGCATCAAATCTGGCTGCATTGCTGATTGGTTTGGAGAAGTTCTCTCTCAGATGTTCTTCTACCTCCAGATACCTGACTGTTCTGCAGCGAGGTTTCTCTGTTGCTCTTAGTAGAGCTTTTCATAACAGAATGCAGGTTCTTCAGATTATTAATGTGATTCAGGTGTAGGATTAAATTGTTTACCTGCAGAAGAGAGTTCAGGAAGGTGAATGTTAGGTTCCTTATGATGTTTGTGGGATGTTTAATGGTTCTGTTGTCGTTTTCATCCCTCTTTTCTACCTGTGAGAGAGAAACAAGTCACAGAACCCTCATGAGATCTAGATGTAATCCATTTTTGTAGATTTTTATGTTTATTTGTAGGAATATGGATTACACAGCTTATCAAAACGTATTCACCGTAAAAGCTTAATATTTCCTCAGAGAAAGTTCCTCATATTCAGATCTGGATTAAGCTTCTTAAGATTCTCCGCATCCAGAAGAGTTAAATCTCCTGTGTGAAGGTCTCACTTTGATGGTTTGCAGGTTTGTCTTCAGCAGAAGCAGTGAAGCATTCATGTCCACATTCTGTTGGAAGGTTAAAGGTTCAGTTTTAATGTTTTAAAAAGCCTCTCATTTCTATCTAACCCTAACCCCAACCCCAACCCTAACCCTAACCCTAACCCTAACCCTAATCCTAACTTTGATAGGATCCTTAAGAAAGGAACAAGCCAGAGAACCGTTATGGGTTCAAGAGTAATTATTTTTTTTTAATGAGAATGGATTAGAGATCAATAAGGTCAATACGGGGCTTTCAGGTCAACTGTCTTTATTTCTTACAAGATTCTCCACATTCATATGATTCAAATCTCCTGTGTGGTCTTCACACCTCCAAGACTTCTAGATGTTTGTGGAGTAGAAGTAAATGATGCACTTTATTTTTTCAGACAGTACGTGTACCTGACCGGTGGGACGTTTGAGACAGTTAAGTGTAAATTTGAGGTGTAATTCTACATTCTACAGAAAGGTCACTTTCAGAAGCTGTGGAGATCTTTGGGTTGTCCATATTAGGAAGGATGCAGGTTTACCATGAACTCCAAGAAGACTTCTGGATGAACATGTATTTGATATCATGTAACACTGGGATTTCTACTTTATTTCTGCAGAGCTGAAAATCAAAGCAGTGTTTTAGTGTTAGTGCAGTTTGTTCTCTCAGAGTGTGGTGGTGGTCCTGAGGAGCTCACACTTCATTAAAACCTAACAAAGCAGGATATCAGCTGCATCGCTGCAGTTTAAAAATCAAACGCTTCTTCTTCCCTCCCTCCCACACACACATACACACACACACAGAGGACTGGAGTGAAGCTGAAGTAATCTCCGAGCAGCTGTGTGTGAACCCTCTCCATGTTCTCTCAGAGGCCACTGAGACAACTAGGCTTTAATCCAGTAGAGACATGTCTCTCATCACAATGTCCCTCATCTCTGTGGAGCTCAGTGAGCAGGAGGAGAAGGTGCTGTTTCTCTCCATCATCCCTCTCAGGAGCCCAGCAGTTGAGAAAACATTTGGCTCTCCTTCTCTGTGGGGAAATCAGACTCTCTTGGAGTGATGTTCCATGTTCCTCATCATTTATCCTCCTTCCCTTTTCCCCTTTACAGAGAAAGTTTAATTTGAGATGTTTTCTTTTGTCTCACCTTCAAAGGCTTGTATCAAATTAAGATCTTTCTTCAGAACAGAGAGCAACATTTCATGTCATTTATGAGAATTTTTAACTCAGAGCATTTTTATGAGAACGATACACCTGAAAACTCTGTTCTGCTTATTCAGATGAAGCAGCTTCTTCAGCAGCTTCTTCAGATTGTGCCAGGTTCATCCAGGTGATCTGCTCAAACCTTGATCATGTGCTCCAGTAGAAACCAGAGAATGGATATTTAGCATTTGGAAAGCATTAAGATTAAGATTAAGGTTATTATGATTAAGGTTACGGTTATTATGAGTCTGAGTGTATCATCTTATACACCATTATGTCTCAGAGGGGCAGATGTGAGGGGCAGATGTGAACCTTCCCTTTAAATCACTTTAAATCTCTGCACTGATGATAGTTTTTTTGATGTCAGTCACAGTTTGCTGACACATTGAACATCTGTACAGGTGAATCCTCTGTGTGAGTAATGCAGGGTGTCAGTCATCCTGCTCCGTGCTACAGGACTCAGTTATCTCCACCCTCAGGCCTTCAGCTGGTCAGATATCTCAGCTCATCAGTGGAGATGCTCGAGCACACAGGCTGCAAGGGGTTTCTGAATTAAAGGGGGATTGTGTTTGCTTTTCATGGACTGAGCTCTTCTCTAGCTCCTGAGTGGCACAGCGGAAAAGATAAGTGTTTCTCCTATCATCTGGAGATCATGAGGGGAAATACAAGCAGAAGTCAATACAGCAAATCAACTCTCTGGGTGGGAGGGGCAAACTCTCTGTCTTCTGTCAATCACAATGACACTAGTCAATCATGATAGAGAAGAACATCAGTTTCTTCTGTGTGTGTGTGTAGCTGCAGGAGTAAACAGGTGAGTTCCTGGGGTTCTCCTCTTGCTCTCTGTGAGCACACACTCACTCACACACACTCACACACAGCAAAATCCATAAATGTTTAAAAGCTGCTTTAAAAAAGTGTCAGGAATAAATCATCTACCCCCTACAGCCCCCGGGGTAGATTTTAAACTTATCACTGGACAGCTAACCTGTGTGGTCAGTGCAGCACAGCACTGTTCAGATCTCTGTTCTGATTGGTCAGAGAAGAGAAGAGAAGAGAAGAGAAGAGAAGAAAAGAAAAGAGAAGAAAAAGAGAAGAGAAGAAGGAGAAAAAGAGAAGAGAAGAAGACAAGAGAAGAGAAGAGAAGAGAAGTAAAGTAGAAGAAAAAGAGAAAGTCAAATAAAGAAAAGACAGAATACTTAGAATTAAAGAAGAAAATACAGGAACTTAGAGAAATAAAAAGAAAAGAAAGAGTAAAACTAAGAACAGGAACTGAACTGATGAATGGATATTAATATTTTCATTATTTATTGTATGATATAATATAATAGTGTAATATTAAATGTAACTGGACATTGATTAAAATATTTTGTATTTTATATAAGAATATCATATATAATTTTATTAAAAAGTGATTACTTGCAAGTTTATTTTTTCCGCTAAATCTCATTAATAACAGCCTCAGTCGTGTGGGGGGGTGTAGTTATAGTGAGATGTGTAGTTATAGTGAGATGTGTAGTTATAGTGAGATGTGTAGTTATAGTGAGATGTGTAGTTATAGTGAGATGTGTAGTTATAGTGAGGTGTGTAGTTATAGTGAGATGTGTAGTTATAGTGAGATGTGTAGTTATAGTGAGGTGTGTAGTTATAGTGAGGTGTGTAGTTATAGTGAGATGTGTAGTTATAGTGAGATGTGTAGTTATAGTGAGATGTGTAGTTATAGTGAGATGTGTAGTTATAGTGAGGTGTGTAGTTATAGTGAGATGTGTAGTTATAGTGAGATGTGTAGTTATAGTGAGGTGTGTAGTTATAGTGAGGTGTGTAGTTATAGTGAGATGTGTAGTTATAGTGAGATGTGTAGTTATAGTGAGATGTGTAGAGATGTGTAGTTATAGTGAGATGTGTAGTTATAGTGAGATGTGTAGTTATCGTGAGGTGTGTAGTTATAGTGAGATGTGTAGTTATAGTGAGATGTGTAGAGATGTGTAGTTATAGTGAGATGTGTAGTTATAGTGAGGTGTGTAGTTATAGTGAGATGTGTAGTTATAGTGAGATGTGTAGTTATAGTGAGATGTGTAGTTATAGTGAGGTGTGTAGTTATAGTGAGATGTGTAGTTATAGTGAGATGTGTAGTTATAGTGAGATGTGTAGTTATAGTGAGATGTGTAGAGATGTGTAGTTATAGTGAGGTGTGTAGAGATGTGTAGTTATAGTGAGGTGTGTAGAGATGTGTAGTTATAGTTGGATGTGTAGTTATAGTGAGATGTGTAGAGATGTGTAGTTATAGTGAGATGTGTAGAGATGTGTAGTTATAGTGAGATGTGTAGTTATAGTGAGATGTGTAGATATAGTGAGGTGTGTAGTTATAGTGAGATGTGTAGAGATGTGTAGTTATAGTTGGATGTGTAGTTATAGTGAGATGTGTAGAGATGTGTAGTTATAGTGAGATGTGTAGAGATGTGTAGTTATAGTGAGATGTGTAGTTATAGTGAGATGTGTAGTTATAGTTGGATGTGTAGTTATAGTGAGATGTGTAGTTATAGTGAGATGTGTAGTTATAGTTGGATGTGTAGTTATAGTGAGATGTGTAGTTATAGTTGGATGTGTAGTTATAGTGAGATGTGTAGTTATAGTTGGATGTGTAGTTATAGTTGGATGTGTAGTTATAGTTGGATGTGTAGTTATAGTGAGATGTGTAGTTATAGTTGGATGTGTAGTTATAGTGAGATGTGTAGTTATAGTTGGATGTGTAGTTATAGTGAGATGTGTAGTTATAGTTGGATGTGTAGTTATAGTGAGATGTGTAGTTATAGTGAGATGTGTAGTTATAGTGAGATGTGTAGTTATAGTGAGATGTGTAGTTATAGTGAGATGTGTAGTTATAGTGAGATGTGTAGTTATAGTGAGATGTGTAGTTATAGTGAGATGTGTAGAGATGTGTAGTTATAGTTGGATGTGTAGTTATAGTGAGATGTGTAGAGATGTGTAGTTATAGTGAGATGTGTAGAGATGTGTAGTTATAGTGAGATGTGTAGATATAGTGAGGTGTGTAGTTATAGTGAGATGTGTAGTTATAGTGAGATGTGTAGTTATAGTGAGATGTGTAGAGATGTGTAGTTATAGTTGGATGTGTAGTTATAGTGAGATGTGTAGAGATGTGTAGTTATAGTGAGATGTGTAGTTATAGTGAGATGTGTAGTTATAGTTGGATGTGTAGTTATAGTGAGATGTGTAGTTATAGTTGGATGTGTAGTTATAGTGAGATGTGTAGTTATAGTTGGATGTGTAGTTATAGTTGGATGTGTAGTTATAGTTGGATGTGTAGTTATAGTTGGATGTGTAGTTATAGTTGGATGTGTAGTTATAGTGAGATGTGTAGTTATAGTTGGATGTGTAGTTATAGTGAGATGTGTAGTTATAGTTGGATGTGTAGTTATAGTGAGATGTGTAGTTATAGTTGGATGTGTAGTTATAGTTGGATGTGTAGTTATAGTGAGATGTGTAGTTATAGTGAGATGTGTAGTTATAGTGAGATGTGTAGATATAGTGAGGTGTGTAGTTATAGTGAGATGTGTAGTTATAGTGAGATGTGTAGTTATAGTGAGATGTGTAGAGATGTGTAGTTATAGTTGGATGTGTAGTTATAGTGAGATGTGTAGTTATAGTGAGATGTGTAGAGATGTGTAGTTATAGTGAGATGTGTAGTTATAGTGAGATGTGTAGTTATAGTTGGATGTGTAGTTATAGTGAGATGTGTAGAGATGTGTAGTTATAGTGAGATGTGTAGTTATAGTGAGATGTGTAGTTATAGTTGGATGTGTAGTTATAGTGAGATGTGTAGTTATAGTTGGATGTGTAGTTATAGTGAGATGTGTAGTTATAGTTGGATGTGTAGTTATAGTTGGATGTGTAGTTATAGTTGGATGTGTAGTTATAGTGAGATGTGTAGTTATAGTTGGATGTGTAGTTATAGTGAGATGTGTAGTTATAGTTGGATGTGTAGTTATAGTGAGATGTGTAGTTATAGTTGGATGTGTAGTTATAGTTGGATGTGTAGTTATAGTGAGATGTGTAGTTATAGTGAGATGTGTAGTTATAGTGAGATGTGTAGAGATGTGTAGTTATAGTGAGATGTGTAGTTATAGTTGGATGTGTAGTTATAGTTGGATGTGTAGTTATAGTGAGATGTGTAGTTATAGTGAGATGTGTAGTTATAGTGAGATGTGTAGTTATAGTGAGGTGTGTAGTTATAGTGAGATGTGTAGTTATAGTGAGATGTGTAGTTATAGTTGGATGTGTAGTTATAGTGAGATGTGTAGTTATAGTTGGATGTGTAGTTATAGTTGGATGTGTAGTTATAGTGAGATGTGTAGAGATGTGTAGTTATAGTGAGATGTGTAGTTATAGTGAGGTGTGTAGAGTTGTGGTGAGTTGTGTATGATTTTTGTTATTTTCGACTCTAATCCTTAATAATGTCACTCACTCCTGTTCTGTTACTGATGAACTCATCACACTGCTAATTACTCACTAATTGCTGACTAATTGGCTCTTCACGTTGTAGATGAATAACTCCGGCAGGCTGCTTCCTGTCCTCACGCTAACTTACTCTCACATCACTCATTAGCAGAGTTAAACATGGAGCTTTAAGCTTTTCTCTCTGCTGCTCGGGTTAAACCATGGCATGCAGCTGCTGTGTTAAATTATCCTATGGCCTTTGTGGTGTGTGTGTGTGTGTGTTTGTGTGTGCTGTCAGGATGCTTGTGTCAGCAATTTGGGCTTGGTGTGTGTGTGTGTGTGTGTGTGTGTGTGTGTGTACCAGCCTGTGAATGTCGACACATTTCAGCTCCACACTAACAGATTTTTCATCTGGAGGCAAATTACTGCTTTTAAGAAGCCGTGACTTTCTCTGACACACTTCCTGTTAATGCTGAGCTCAGACTGTCAAAGAAATGGACTCATTCCCACCACAGGTCTGCTGAGCGCTGCATTCTGATTGGTCAGATGGTGATGAATAGATTTTATCACTGCAGCTCTGACAGTAGCACAGCTACACAGCACAGGTTTATTAATAATGAATCGGTTCCTTATGGTATCTATAGAAACAGCTCTCTCACAGAGATGTGTAAAGCTGATGGAAGTGAATTTGTGTAATTATTGGTCTGTAACGAGATGTTTATAGAAGGAGTCTCCAGTGTCAGTGCCATGTTAGAGTCAGAGCTGAAGCTGAAGACAGAAGATAAAGGAAGGACGGTGAGGGAACGACTCGTCTCATGGACACGAGGTGACTATAAACGGATCAAAAGTACAAGGAAGGATCTGGGTTATAAATCGCTGTGGTGTAGAAGGAATAAAACACTTGTGGTCGTGTTGTTAGCTTCGACTCGGTAAGATGGACACGGGTTCATTACGAAGCTCTGCTGTTGATTACTCTTCTATAACATCATGACCCTCAGAGGTTTATTACTTATTCGACACACATGAGCTGGTCACAGCCGTAATATCTCACTCACCATGAAGCGTGATCGGCATTCAGAGCAATAAAAACAATAAGAAACAATAAACTATAAAAGTGAAAAGTTCTGTGATTTCACCGCAATCATTTCCTGCTCTCCAGCTTGACGTGTGTGTGTGTGTGTGTGTGTGTGTGTGTGTACAACGTATTGATAAAAAATCATGAGCACAAAAAATGAAAAACTGCTCACGCAAACAAATCAGTTCCAGCATTGATTTGCTCATATTTCACGCAGTGGGAATGACAGATGGCGTGATGCGCATTGTGAGGAATAATGATTTTTATGAGGGGAAATAAAGAATATGGGATTCTCCGCATGCTCGTTTATCATCACCACTGATTCAGCTGTGCCTCTGACTCATTATTCTACTGCTCCAGTCAATACACACTTCAGACCTGAACGCTCCTCTGACACGTCCTCACGTCCTCACGTCCTCACGTTCACTTCTTTACACGTCTTTACATCCTCATCCACCTCTGCTTCTTCACATCCTCACCTCATCGTTCCCATGTCCTCACGTCCACACTCTCATCCTCACATCCCCATTTCCTCATGTCCACGTCCTCACATCCTTGTCTTCACATACACACTCTCATCCTCACATCCCCATTTCCTCATGTCCACGTCCTGACATCCTTGTCTTCACATACACACTCTCATCCTCACATCCCCATTTCCTCATGTATACGTTCTCACATCCTTGTCCTCACATCCACACTCTCATCCTCACATCCCCATTTCCTCTTGTCCACATCCTCACATCCTTGTCCTCACGTCCACACTCTCATCCTCACATCCCCATTTCCTCTTGTCCACATCCTCACATCCACACTAATAGCATTCACTGCTCCACATCCTCACTTTCACTTCTTCACATCCATGTGTCCACATCGTCATCCTCACATCCCCATTTCCTAATGTCCACGTCCTAACATCCTTGTCCTAACGTCTCACTTTCACGTCCTCACATTTTCATGCGCTCTTCCTCACATCCCAACATCCACTTCCTCATGTCCACCTCCTCAGGTCTTCACATCCTCATGCCAAATCCTCACAGCTTCTTCCTCACATACACATATCCATTTCCTCACAACCTCACATCCATGTCCTCATCCTCACAACCTCAAAGTTTTGCATTTGATTGTAGGAAATAAAGCACAGATATAAAATGACATTACATCAACTCTTCTCGTCCCATCCCTTCCCTTCCTTTCTCTACCCAGAATGCTCTGCTGTATGTCCTTATGGCTGCAGTGATTGAGTGTGTGCTGCAGTTTGGCTGCAGGGAGTAAAATATGGTGTCATTTCAGGATCAGTCCTGGCTGTGAAGTGAAAGTGTGTAATAAATGTTGAGGCAGGACAGCATTTGGAGCGAGGGATGAGTCTGACAAATGAACGGGGGATGAGAACACAGTTATGGAATTTCTCTTTTTCTCTGAAGAAGAATCTGTTCATTTCTCTCTTCTATGGAGATGAGATTAGCTTTCGTCTGTCTGCTGCTTCCACACCAAACTTTATGATGGAAAGATTAAGGAGAAGACTGATTTCTTTTTCTTTGATCTAACAGACATGTCCTCAGCTGGCACAGGCTCTGATCAATCAGTGACAGGTGATTACATTAAAGGAATAAACCAGTTTAAAGTGTGTTATAAAGCTTTGATGCTGAAGACTCCTTCTATAAATGTTATATCTCATTACTGAGTCTGTACAAGTCTCTCTGAATCAGATGGTAGAATTTAGAAGAAGCACAGTGGCCTTCAAAATTAATATTTGTTAAGATGATGTTCTCCCTCACACACACACACACACACACACACACACACACACACAGAGGGAACCTGAGCTGGCTTGTGTGGTGGTAAATAATCTGTTTAAAGGGAAAGTGTGTAGCGTTAGAGCTTCTGATCCTCTTTCATCCAGCTCTTGTTCTCCTGGTGTCGTTCCTGTCTTCGTTCCTGTCTTCGTTCCTGTCTTCGTTCCTGTCAGTGCTGCTGTCTATTCTTCTCTCACAAGCTACAAGGAAGCGACTCTCACTATCTTCTATCCTGCACTCGCTCTGGTTGCTGGCCAGGAAACTGAAAGCCTTCCAATATTCATTAAGGCAAAAAAGATGAAGTCTTGAGGAGAACATCTGGTGCAGAGACCTAATTCTAAACTAAACCTATCAGAACACTTGGTCAGGTGGGAAACACTAATCTGACAGCTGTGAAAGAAACACATCAATACACCAGATACACCAGAAAGAATGCTTGATCGTTATCACTTGTAACTCCACAGTAACCCCTAACCCCATCCCTCAGTCTTACCCCAACCCTCACTCAAACCTGCCCTTTATCCATTAACCCTAACACTAAAGACCACCCCCAACTCCTAACCCCACCTTTACCACTAAAGACCACCCCCACCTCCTAACCCGACCCCTAACACTAAAGACCACCCCCACCTCCTAACCCGACCCCTAACACTAAAGACCACCCCCACCTCCTAACCCCACCCCTAACACTAAAGACCACCCCCACCTCCTAACCCCACCCCTAACACTAAAGACCACCCCCAACTCCTAACCCCACCTTTACCACTAAAGACCACCCCCACCTCCTAACCCGACCCCTAACACTAAAGACCACCCCCACCTCCTAATCCCACCCCTAACACTAAAGACCACCCCCACCTCCTAACCCCACCCCTAACACTAAAGACCACCCCCACCTCCTAACCCCACTCCTAACACTAAAGGCCACCCCCACCTCCTAACCCCACCCCTAACACTAAACACCACCCCCACCTCCTAACCCCACCCCACCCCACCTCCAAACCCCACAACACTAAAGACCACCCCCACCTCCTAACACTAAAGACCACCCCAACTCCTAACCCCACTCCTAACACTAAAGACCACCCCCACCTCCTAACCCCACCCCTAACACTAAAGCCCACCCCCAACTCCTAACCCCACCCCTAACACTAAAGACCACGCCACCTCCAAACCCCACCCCTAACACTAAAGACCACCCCCACCTCCTAACACTAAAGACCACCCCCAACTCCTAACCCCACTCCTAACACTAAAGACCACCCCCACCTCCTAACCCCACCCCTAACACTAAAGACCACCCCCACCACCTAACCCCACCCCAAACACAAAAGACCAACCCCACCTCCAAACCCCACCCCTAACACTAAAGACCACCCCCACCTCCTAACACTAAAGACCACCCCCAACTCCTAACCCCACTCCTAACACTAAAGACCACCCCCACCTCCTAACCCCACCCCTAACACTAAAGACCACCCCCACCTCCTAACCCGACCCCTAACACTAAAGACCACCCCCACCTCCAAACCCCACCCCTAACACTAAAGACCACCCCCACCTCCTAACACTAAAGACCACCCCCACCTCCTAACACTAAAGACCACCCCAACTCCTAACCCCACCCCTAACACTAAAGACCACCCCCACCTCCTAACCCCACCCCTAACACTAAAGACCACCCCCACCTCCTAACCCCACCCCTAACACTAAAGACCACCCCCAACTCCTAACCCCACTCCTAACACTAAAGACCACCCCCACCTCCTAACACTAAAGACCACCCCAACTCCTAAACCCACCTCTAACACTAAAGACCACCCCCACCTCTTAACCCCACCCCTAACACTAAAGACCATCCCCACCTCCAACCCTACCCCTAAGATTAAAGACCACCCCCACCTCCTAACCCTACCCCTAAGATTAAAGACCACCCCCACCTCCTAACCCCACCCCTAACACTAAAGTCCACCCCCACCCATCAAGCACTAACGTTTGTGTTCATGAAGATGTTTCAGGTTTCATTTACCGCAGTCAGCCGAGACAATACGATGAGGAAACCTATCAGACATATCAGAGAGATGCGTCACACAGACTGATAAAGCTAGAACACAATCATCACTGCTCCAGACTTACTTCAGTCTACTTTTACTCCTCATTTCCAACAAAAATCAAAGCTCAGTAAGATGGAGAAAAAGTGTAGATGGTGTTTTAGATGCTGTTCCACTTCCACTAGATGCCAGTGTTGATTCATTGTCCACAGATTGTGTTAAAGCTGGTGTGTAAAGCTGAGATTTAATTACAGAGTGACGGGTTTCCTGTTCAGGTTCATCATCGTGACACGTTCCCGTTTGGATATTAGTTTATTTTTAACAAAACATAGCATCAAATATCACACAACAAACTATAGAAGTGTACTGCTGAGTTCTGAATTCTGATTGGTCAGAAGGTGTTGATTCATTTTCTAGTACATTAAAATCCTTGAGTTTGTCAGCATGAGGTAAAGATGCGACACTGTGATGGATCTCACCTGCATGTGTTGCAGTGACACAGCAGTAAATAACACCAGGGCTCACAATGCTTGGCCCCACCAATCGCTGCTTGCACCTAGACTTGTGATATGACTCTTTCTTTCTATCCAGTGTTTAGACTCAGTGATGGTTTATTTAGACCAGGAACATTTTGACTTTTTGTAGAAATCTACCTCTATTTACAGAAGCCGGAATAATATTAGAATTCTTATTTACCTACATATAACATTCTAACAGTGAACTTTAGGAGACATCATTCACTCGGAGACGTGTAAGTTAACTTTCTTTTTGCTTTATTTTTGTTCATTTATGATATAAAGAAGCAGTTTAATTCATTGAAGCATCTGAGACATACGGCTAAGTACGGTGACACATACTCAGAATTCGTTCTCTGTGTTTAACCCATCCAATGTGCACACACACACACACAGCAGTGAACACACACACACCGTGAACACACACCCGGAGCAGTGGGCAGCCAGTTACTGTATGCTGCGGTGCCCGGGGAGCAGTTGGGGGGGTTCGGTGCCTTGCTCAAGGGCACCTCAGTCGTGGTATTGCCGGGCCGAGACTCGAACCCACAACCTTAGGGTTAGGAGTCAAACTCTCTAACCATTAGGCCACGACTTCCCCTGTGTGTTTTTTTTATTTGTGTGTTTTATTAGTTTATATAGACCTAGCTGTGTGTTACATCAAACCTGATCCACACAAAGTAAAGTAAGCGCTCCGAATAGAAATATTATTCATTATTGTTCACAGATGGTTGAGAAATTAAAAGAATAACCGAGCAACGTTGTGTCAGTTCAGTGAGCTGATTTGCCTTTCTCAGTTAATATTTATGTCAAGACACTTTCAGTCCAGGTTTTAGAGAAATGTGTGTTTATTTGTAGCTTGTCTTTGGCTTAAAGAGTGAGAATAAAGAGACACTGGGGAGGGAACGACTGCTTCTAGCTTTGTAACCTAAGTGACATCAGGAACTTATTTGATACCGGAGACGTCTTTCATAAATAAAATCCTCCTGAAGTACAGAACATTTCACCGTACCAACAATTACAGACATTTTTAATCTTTTTAAATGGAGTGTCTACTCTGTACGAGCTGTTACTATAGAAACAATAACACATTATTAAGAATGCATTAAAGAGTTTTTTGTCCTAGTTAAGAAAGTTAATGTGAAATGTCCTTTAAACATCGCTCACAAAGTCACTTCGGTTTCCATAGAATTCATGATTATTGCGCTTTATTTGAGTCTCAGTAGATTGGACTGAACACTTAATCCAGTATTGATCATGGTACTGATTGAATAACCTGCAGTTCAGCTATCACAGGAGATTTTCCTTCACTAAGACCGTTTCTTAATTCTCACAGCCGGAATCAGATAATCTGACCTTAATTAGCTGCCGCGGCACTCCGAGGCTCGGTGTGGTGGCATTTAAAGCAACAGATGAATAAAATAATAAAAATAAAATGCTGCAGTAATGACAAAGGTATCGACTCGTTCAGTACTAACCTTTTTACTTTCTTACGTTCCTTTGCTGCCTCGATTCTGAGACCCAGAAACTTGGCCTTGGCCTTTAATTCCACTTGTATGGCTCTGAAGCGCTGGAACAAACCTCTGTCCGAGGCTAATGGAAGTGTATTGATTAATGCCATTGGATGTGAGTGGCTCATGTTAGGGAATTAAAATGCTGTTTTTTTCTGAAATGCACTGCACTTACGATGCCTCGTTTCATCTTTATGAGGCTGGAGGCAGGACTAGCGCTGAGCTAAACTCACACAGTAAGAGTTCCTTTTCCCGATGCAATGCAGATTATATTTTATAGCATGCTGGGAGGTGTTTTAGTCCTGTTTATACCATGGCAATTTCCCAACAGATACAAGCTTTTTTGTTTAATATCCTTATTAAAAATACATATATGTTTTCACTAATTCTCACTGCTGAGTTACTGAAAGTGTTTGAACCTTTTCACACTGACAGCACAGCAAACCAAACCCCTTTCTCACTATTACCATCATTGGTAAAGCACCGCCATGTAACCTCTGTAAGGTAAAGATTTATCCGTGTACTGCCCTTTTAAAAACAGCAGTTTAATCATACTCCACAAATACTAACCCTTAACACTAACACTAACCCCTAACCCTAAACCCAACCCTTAACCCTAAAGCTCCAGAACAAATAATGTGTTTGCATTGGTGTGTGTGTGTGTGTGTGTGTGTGTGTGTGTGTACATATAATTGTATTGATCAGACATGACACTTCTATCTTGCCCTATTTATCCTCTTGCCCCATGAGATCACAGCTCCAGGTTGCCCCGGTGTCAGAAGCGTTTACTGCCTCTCTCTGAGCTCCTCACCCCCTTTTAGACTTCAGGCTGCCTGTAAAGTTCCTTCATCTGATTGTGGATGGTGACAGCGCTCTCTGGAAGGCAGTAAGGTTTCGTTTTTCTCTACGCTCCCCTGGGTTCCTCTCTCCCAGAGGAGTTTAGTAAATAGAACAGATGGATGAATCACAGCTACAAAGCTTTAAGGGAAGTACAGGCTTGCTCTGGTGCTGTGTAGGGGAAGAATTTGTGTTTGACATCCATGAGTTTCACTCCCGTGGTCATACTCGGCTTTGTGCTTCACCACTGGAGAAGCTTCAACCTCTTCCCACTAGGAGAATCGTTGAAATGCATTGAATCTTTTATAGCAGCTCACTAACAGCGACTTGTTTTAATCAGTTTAAACTGAATATGGTACATGTTTAATCTCACCGCTTTGTAATTATAAAGGAAGTGAAAAGAAGAACTAAAGTGTTTCTTAGAGGTTTTTACAGCAATAAAATCTTTTCTTTAATCCATAAAAATGTATAAGGATTGTAAATGGCAGTAGTATAAGTGGACTACATTCTTCTGTAACAGCCACACAGTGTGTTTTATTACTCACATTTAAGCAGCGTACTATAGTTTTTATCCCGTCTCTGTGTCAGTGTATTTATGTTTGACTAGTTCTCTCTGCTATAATGACATTTTCACGGGTCTGTTTCTTACTATGATGTGGCTTTGAAGCTCAGATGGTGCGAGTCTGTGTTCAGTCAATGCTGGAATGAACTTCTTTCATTTCATTTCATTGCTTTTATACTCATTTGACTTAAAGATTTTTTTTTTCTTTCTGGTTTTGAATCTTTATGCTTTTTTGTATGTGTCTGATCTAACATGAGTTGGTATGTCAGGTATCTTGGCATTAAATAAGATTAAAGGTGGGGTCTCCGTTGTTTGAAAGCCAATGTTGACATTTGAAATCACCAAAACAATCACGCCCCTAACCCAAATGGGTCCCACCCCTGTATCGATAGCTCCGCCCACACATACATACGTAACCCAGGCAACTAACGGAAAGAAACGTGTCTTTATCATAGCTGAAGGGAAGAACAATACGATTGTAGATAAACAAACAAGCAAAAATGACACACAAACATAATCATGTAAAGGACAAAGGCATATATTAGTTCTGTGTAACAAAGCAAAACCAACGTTACTCACCTATCGAGAAGGAAAAAAGTGCCTCGGCGTCTTAAGTAAAGTTGGTCACATATTCACAGATTGGAGTTTCCCGAGTCAATAACTCCTGAGCTAAACACTGTTACTACACAAAACACGGTTGTAGCTGCGTCTCTACATTACTACGATAGAAAAGAGGTGTTATTTGTGTAGTAACAGTGTTTAGCTCAGGAGTTATTGACTCAGGAAACTCCAATCTGTGAATATGTGACCAACTTCCTGCTCCTTCAGTTCTCTCCAGCGCTGGAAAGCTGATCCTATATTAACACGTCCTACTTCTTACCTTATCGTAAGCCTTTCTTCTCTTTCTTTCTTTGTTTTTATCCTCCATGTCAATGTTAAAACCGCTTTCTGCTAATGTCACACATGCACACTGAACACTCTCTCCGCCCATATTGACAAGACACGCCCCTTTCTGCTCATTGGCTACACGTTAGTTTTGTTTTGTTTTTGGTTTAGTTTGTTGTCCCGACTCAGTTTTCTGAGAGACCCCACTTTAACATCTGCTCAGACACTAGAGTGTGTAACCTGAACAAGGCTGAAGTTTGACAATAGATTGTGCATGTTGTTCGGCTCAGATATAAAGAATATCATCGGAATCAGTCGAGTTCGGACTGTACAGCGATAGTGTGTAGTGACAGCTCACTGATTCATCCACTGTGACATTTTATATGTTGGGAGTAATTGACAAAATTACCTTTCCACAATACCCATCATAATAACAGTGCCCATCATTGCCACACGCAGGGCAGAGCAGCTAAACCATCACCAGGGCAGGACTCATTGTCAGGTAGGCAGATTATAGGACAGCCACACATCTCACACTGAGCCTTGTTTCCCTGCAGGTGTAGAGGTTTGCAGTGTAGAGGTTTGCTTTGTGACCCCTCTTATGGCAATGCCAACAGACCAAACATGGCACAGACTGCTTGCCAGACGGCATACTTTGTCCTTCTTCTTCTCCAGGTCATTCTCTATCCTCTAGGGTTAGGTCATGCTGTACCTCATCAGGGTGTGCAGCTTGGCAGCCAGTTCACGTGTCCTTTATCGATTCTTTCTCAGCCGATCACCACAGAGGCAGGAACTCGTGCCGTAGCACAGCGTAAGAGCTGATTTGAGTGGTTGTGTTCTGTCGAGAATTACCTACGGCATTGTTGCTTAGCTGCAACGTTGTCACCTGAAGCAACCGCTCAGAGAATCTCACTGCTGTGTTCACTTGTGTCTAGAGTTTTTAAATGTTATTCCTGTTACACTGGTCAGTGTGCAGTTCCTCTCATCTGCAGCTGC
>NC_083464.1:1842500-1867500 GCF_030014155.1 Tachysurus vachellii | reverse complement strand
GGATTTTAACAAGCACCGCTGCTTTAGAGCATCACACACAGGGGAAGGATGAGAGACAGAAAATATAGACGGGAAAAAAAGGAAAAGGAAGCATGAAGAAGGAAGATAGATAGAGAGGAAAGGGTGTGAGAGACAGAATGAGAGAGAAGGTGGTAATTAGGAAGAAGGGAGAGAAAAGAAAAGGTGAAGAATAGAAAGGGTGAAAGATGAAGAGAAAGCGACAAATTCATACAAAAATGAGAGACAGACAAATAAACAGACAAACAAACAAACAGGAGAGAGGGAAGTGTAAAATGTTCAGACACACAAACACACACACACTTACTCACACACACTCACACACACACATACACTCTCACACACACACACTCACACACACACACACTGATAAACACTTACTCACACACACACAGACACACACACTCACACACACAAACACACACAAACACATACACACACACTCACACACACACATACACTCTCTCACACACACACACACACACACACACTCACACACACACTGACACACACACATATACACTCTCACACACACACACATACACTCTCTCTCACACACACACACACACACACACACACATCCCTCAGTCCTCATGTGTAGGGTGTGGTGAACAGCGGTGGATGTCTAGCATGCTATAATTGGACTGAGACACTATAATCCTGTCAGAATCAGCCTGTATTTTCTGCTCTAATTGGACTCACCTTTTTATGTCCTGGCTTTTCTCTCTGCTTTCTCTTTTTCTGTCTCTCTCTCCTTCTCTCTCTTTTTTGTTCTAGCATCTCTTTCTCCTTCTTATTTTGGACACATTCCTCTATCCAAATTTTATCCTTTTTCTCTCTATCATCAGGTCTTTGTTGTATAGGTGTCTTCATCTGCCTCTGACAGAGCTGCACAAACCCCCCTGTACCTGCCCCTGAGGGGCGTGGCCTAAATTACTCAATCCGGACAATGTCTCAAATGATCTGGACATGGTCTAATCTGGACATGGTCTAATCTGGACATGGTCTAATCTGTACAATATCATCATATCTAATCACTTTAATGGTTTGATCTAACATGTTCAGCTTTAATGGTCCTGTAACAGAATGTGCTGTTTCACTGCTTTTCTAACAGGAATGTCAGTTATGAAGTTTGTCTCTTTTTAATTGCTTTACCTCTTTTCTCTTGTGCCTTCTGTTCTTTATTACATTCTTGCTTTAGATCAGATTTATATGTCACCGAACGACATGTTAGCTGTAACCTCCGGTGCAGGCCGTGACTTTAGCGCTCCGTCACAGACAACGATCTCCGCTTTCAACACGTTCAAGGTCATTCGTTTGAGACGAGGTCAGAGAAAGTCGGGAACTGGAGAGAAAGAGGAAAGTTTGAGGTTGTGTTCTGACCACTGTGAGTGCAGGTGAACATTATTCACTCGCCGTTTCATTAAAATGTTCAGCTTCAATAAGGACATCTTACATTGTGGATAATATTACATTCTGTAATAATATCCAAGTTTCCGTGCTTCATTTTTTTATTTACATTTCTTTTCTATCTAACACTAAAGAAACTCGAATCCTTTAAGGTTTAGATCTTCCTTTTCACATCCAGTACGTGGTCTGATGAGAGAAGAGATTCATCTCAGACAAACGGATGTCTTTACGCTCATCGAGCTCTCGGTCTAAATTAGAGTATGTTTCCCTTTCTGAGGTATTTACGTTAAATCAAAGCGCACACAATTTTCTCTAACAGCAGCTCAGACAGTAGCACAGCTGCAAACAAGAGCTTTAATGAATGCGCTCGCTCTAATACAACAGCTCATACACAGTCCGCATATATGCTGTTTTTCTCTACAGAGAGGTTTTTTGTATTGTGTATGGAAGAGGGCGTCTTTGTGGTTTCTGATTAACATAAAAAGCTGCATTTTTTTGTCTTATAAACTTGTTATGAACTTTAATACCCCTTTTCCACCAAAAAGACCCGGGTGCTGGTTCAGAGCTAGTGCTGGTGCTGGTTCAGAGCTAGTCCTGGTGCTGGTTCAAAGTTGGTTCCACTGGTGAACCTTCTAAGAACCGGTTTGCCTTTCCATCAGTTAGAGAGCATCACAGAGCCGAGTCTGACGTCACTGTATACGTGTCACGTTACACAGCAACGTTAGCGCAGCAGCGACAAACACAAACACATCAACAATGGTGGATGTTGCTTTACTGTTAATGCTCATGGCTTTGTGAACCTACATTAACACCCAAACGTGACGAATCCAACGTGTACGTGCAGCTCCATGTAATCTGTATAAACGGAGGTTGTAATGGAGAAAGTACATAACGTTATTTTATCATTAACACAGAAATAACTTAGCCTTAGCATGTAGCTACTTACTATCATGTGTGCTGATAATGTATCATATCGCGGTAAAGTAAAAGTGTATTAAACATTAGTATACTTAAGGTACATTATCAAATGTGCTAACAGTAGCCCCGCCCACAGCCCCGCCCACAGCCCCTGACACAAACGGTTCTTAAGTCTAGACCAGCAACGTTTTGGTGCTACTTAAGAACCACTTTTCCTGGTTCAGAGCCGGTGCTTTGGCTGTCGAAAAAGAAAGAACTGGTTCTAAATTAGGCTCCGAACCTGCACTCAAACTGCCTCGGTGGAAAAGGGGGCATAAGAAAGCCTGGTGAGGGAGCGAGTGTTTATAGCTGCTATAATGTAAGTGACAACAGGAAGTAATTCACTTCACAGACATTCCACAATATTAAATATACTATAAATAGATTTTTAAAAAGACACGATTGCTGTGTAGTGAGAAGATAAAGACACGTTCTGTAGTGCCATGCTGTTAGAGCGAAAGACTTCGGGCTTGTAAAAGTAACTCTCTAATTATCCTTGTGTTTTAGTCTTTGCTTGAACGTGGCCAGTCACACAGAAGGTTATTGTGTACGCTGTTAGATAATGAGGTCCAGGTGGAACAACATCCTAATCAGGTCTTCTTTAGAAATCTCTCGCAGATCCTCAGATCCTCAGATCTCGTGCCTTGAATGTTGCAGCAGTCATGAATACAGCCGTGTTCTCTGCTGCAGAGAGGAAGACATGGAATACATCCCTAGCCTCTATTCTTAATCAGGTCATAAGCCACTACGTCAAATCTAGAACAATTGTTCATCATACAATCTTCTGATTAGGGTTTCGTAGAGCTTCATATCGCATCTGAATCAATAAGTAAAAAATATATATTTTCAAAGTATTTTCTTTGCTCGTTCTCAGTGTGAGACGAGTCTGCCTGTGCTCGATGAGGACGAGGAGCAGAACAACTCAATAAACAATGACCGTAGATGTTCCTCCATCATTTTAATATTGCTGCATACTAAAAGGTATTTTGCTACATCCTTGACACTTGTACGATCTATTCACGTCCAAAACACAGATTTAAATCATGGGTATTGAGCTCAGTAGGATGCTGGTAAGAAGGTCATGCTGACAAGATGCCAGTGTGGACCCCTGAGCTCTATAGATGCCACACCAGACCTGACCCTGCTCACTGACCCTGCTCACTGACCCTCATGTCAAAATCTCAAGAATTATAACTAGCTATTTGATTTCCAACACTAGAAGAAAAGCTGATCCTTACAAGAGCTTTAATGTTTTCCCAGCCGTACTATCTGCACAATCACCCAGAGTTCCTGAAAGGTCATTCATTAAAGCCAACAACCATGAGTCCTCACACTGCTGCTCCTGTCTTTTCTTCAGATTGGACGTCTCACTGTAGTCTGATCTTGCAGGCTGAGTCACACATGTTCTGTAAAGACCGAACAAAATCTTTTCAGGACACATTGGGGACTTGAGATTTGTGAGCTGGTTTAGAGAGAACAGTTTGTACCGTATGTTCTCGAGGACGTTCAGAAATTGGTGATCCACTGCTAGATCTGTTGGAGTGTGGAGATCATTTGAGCTCACGAACACTCATAATGTTACTGGGTAGCATGTGCTCTGTTCACCCCGAGAACATGGACAGTTTTAATCTACATCTACAGTATCTACAGTATCATCTCCTGAAAAAGAGCAGCTTTTCTGATGCAACATCTTTCTCCTGATTCATTTTTCTAACAAAATTCTTTGAGTTCTTTCAAATGAGGTGATGTGCTTTGTTGAGAACATCCTCAAAACAGCAGGAAGGTCCCTCAGGAACAACCAGCTGCAGAAAGCAGAATAAACTTCAAAATAAACAAGAACATTCTGTATTGGCCGAATGAAACCGAATGACAGTGCAGAACATTGGTACCTTTATCCAGCCATAGGTCTGGAAAATAAGTGAGAAATATGTACATTTCTAGTCATGTGAGTGCCATAAAATGCCTCAGAGAACAGGACAGGAAGTCCTGAAAGTCAGCATGCCGGCTTTGACGTGTGGGATATGAGTGTGTAAGTGATGGTTCCACCTCGATTGGGACTTAATGTGGCACATATTCCCAGCCTGCAGCAGCCGGGTCTCTCCGGTCATGGTGTCATCGCTACAGAGGGGGGGGGGGGGGGGGGGGGGGGGGGGCAGAGAGAGAGAGAGAGCGAGCAGGGGGAGAGAGAGAGAAAGGGCAGATGGGGAGAGAGAGAGAGAGAGAGAGAGAGAGAGAGAGAGCGGGGGCAGATGGGGAGAGAGAGAGAGAGAGAGAGAGAGAGAGAGAGAGAGAGGGCAGACGGGGGGAGAGAGAGGGGGGGGAGAGAGAGAGAGAGAGAGAGAGAGAGAGAGCGAGAGAGAGGCAGAGAGAGAGAGAGCAGGGGGAGAGAGAGAGAGGCAGAGAGAGAGAGAGAGAGAGAGAGCAGGGGGAGAGAGAGAGAAAGGGCAGATGGGGAGAAAGAGAGAGAGAGAGAAAGGGCAGATGGGGAGAAAGAGAGAGAGAGAGAGGGCAGATTGGGAGAGAGAGAGAGAGAGAGAGAGAGAGAGAGAGAGAGAGAGAGAAATGGCAGGGGGATAGAGAGAGAGAGAGAGAGAGAGAGAGAGAGAGAGAGAGAGAGAGGGCAGATGGGGAGAGAGGGGGCAGGGGAGAGAGAGAGGGCAGGGGGGGAGAGAGGGGGCAATGGAGAGAGAGAGAGGGCAGGGGGAGAGAGAGAGAGAGAGAGAGAGAGAGAGAGAGAGAGCGAGAGAGAGAGAGAGACAGAGAGAGAGAAGGGGGGGGGGGGGACACCACACCACAATGTCCTCCATGTTGAGGTGTAGACTCATCATTCCTGTGTAGAGAACTTACAGAAATTCCAGTATGTGACACAAATAAAAACATGGGAAGAATCATTTAGAAGAACTCACATATTTGGCGTAGCATAAGAGCAGGATTAGATATCAGATAGATGACTCTGAGCTGTGGATTGAGATTGTGGATTTAACGAAAGCTTAGAGCTTACATCAGAAACATTGCCTCTAAGAACCGTGGCATTATTATAAAAGAAATCTCCTTCGCATCTCTCCGTATTGATACTCGAGCTCTCAACACACTGGTACAGAAGGACAAATCTATCTCAGGTAATTCAACAGTGATGTAAAAGCTCATAAAAGCTCATTCAGCTACTGTACACTGTGCCATCAGGACCTTTAGAGAAGTCTTTTCATTCGTCTCATTCTTGCTAACGCTGCACCATCGACATGACTCAAGAGGTCAATGTCTTTATTTTAGCCATTTCTTTATCACTCTGCTTTCATACACATTTATTATCATGTGTATTTTGTTCGTCGTCTGTAACCAGGATGTACGCCGATGAACGAGCCTCCGTCATCACGTCATCTCGCATGTCTGCTCACTGCTCATGTTCTGGTTCAAGGTTCTTCTCTGGAACATGTGAAGATAGCTGTTACAGATTTTTACCTCAAAAATAAGGCTTTTAATTGCACTGTGTGTGTAAGAGAGACCCTTGTGCTCGTTCCCACTGGCTTCTGAATGATCCTTTTGTGTAGCTCTCATTAGCTGATGAGCGCTGGAGTGCCACTAGCGTGGGTGGCTAATGCTAATCCTGCACAGAACAGAGAGGATGCGTGGGAAATCCTATTCGCTGTGTGTGACCTCACTACTCTCCAAACACACGAGGGACGATGTGAGCGAGCTCAGACAGGATCTATCATAAATAAATTATTAAAAAGAAGAAATAAAACAAACGAAAAAAACAACAAACGAGACAGAAATTCAGTATAATAAGAATAAAATATCAAACAAATTAAGGTCAAATAAAACAATCACATTGGGTAAAAAACCTAATTAACTTATTTACTAAGTGACACACAATAGAGCTTTAGAGATTTATACAAAATTAACAATAAAATGAACAGCCATTTATTACAGACTAAACAACATGGATTCAGGATTCAGGGCTGTCAGGTGTCACACATTGACAGTCCTTCATGTCGGTCTTTTGTCACGTTCTCCCGTCACACATCGTATTTCTCACGCAGAAAGTCCGCACCGCTGTCTCTATGGAACCGGGCAGGAACCAAGCGCGTCTCACCTGGAGCTCTTAGTCGAGCCTGACACTTATCAGCCAATCAAAACAAGAGGCTACACAACAGCCAATCAGAAAATAGCACTATTGTATCTGGGTAGGGGGCACAGTGGCTTAGTGGTTAGCACGTTCTCCTCACACCTCCAGGGTTGGGGGTTCGATTCCCGCCTCCACCTTGTGTGTGTGGAGTTTGCATGTTCTCCCCGTGCCTTGGGGGTTTCCTCCGGGTACTCCGGTTTCCTCCCCCGGTCCAAAGACATGCATGGTAGGTTGATTGGCATCTCTGGAAAATTGTCCGTAGTGTGTGATTGTGTGAGTGAATGAGAGTGTGTGTGTGTGCCCTGTGATGGGTTGGCACTCCGTCCAGGGTGTATCCTGCCTTGATGCCCGATGACGCCTGAGATAGGCACAGGCTCCCCGTGACCCGAGGTAGTTCAGATAAGCGGTAGAAGATGAATGAATGAATGAATGAATGAATGAATGTATCCGGGTAAGATTTAACGGCAAAAAGGCAATGTTGGAGATGTCACGCTTGCCTGCCCTGTGGATGTTTTAGCTGCTTTCACTCAATAATCAGATGTTCTTCCTTTAAACAATCTTATGATTACTGAAATATGGCAGAAAATCGTAGCAGTGTTATTTTACATGGACGTTTTGTTGTTGTGAAAGACAAGCGACTGTTACAGTAATACAGGGAGTTTTCTATCATCTGCTTAAATCTGAACTCTGATGTGGAGCAGCAGGTAAAGGTTCAGTCATTAACATCATCAGGAACAAGCTGAAGTAACTGTTTATATTTCTGTAACTCTGACACCTAACTAATAACCATCACTAATCTCATTCACCTTCTACTGCTTATCCGAACTACCTCAGGTCACGGGGAGCCTGTGCCGATCTCAGGCGTCATCGGGCATCAAGACAGGATACACCCTGGACGGAGTGCTAACCCATCACAGGGCACACACACACACACTCTCATTCACTCACACAGTCACACACTACGGTCAATTTTCCAGCATGGTACAACCTACCATGCATGTCTTTGGACCGGGGGAGGAAACCGGAGTACCCGGAGGAAACCCCCGAGGCACGGGGAGAACATGCAAACTCCACACACAAGGTGGAGGCGGAAATCGAACCCCCAACCCTGGAGGTGTGAGGCGAACGTGCTAACCACTAAGACACCGTGCCCCCCATCACTGATCTCACACTGTTAATTATAAAATGCTGTCTAGTCAGAGACCCTGGGTTGCCAGCGTGCCAGTTTTTTACTCCAGAATGAACTAGTTGTTGGTGTTTTGGTTTTTGGGGATGTGGTAGCTTAACGTTTAAGATCTTGGACTACTGATTGGAAGGTTGTGAGTTTTAATCCCAGGTCCACCAAGCTGCTACTGTTGGACCCCTGAGCAAGGCCCTTAACCCTCAGTTCTATAAAATGAGATTAAATGTATGTTGCTCTGGATAAGGATAATGGGACATGGATAATGCTGGAAATGTTTTTGTGCTCATGTCCAACTCAGAGACCTGACACAGATACACACAGCTGAATCAGTTCTGCATCATCACATCATTCATTCTGTGACTTTCATCTGATGAAAAGTTGTAACTCTGATAACGTTGGGTCGGAAATGTGTGCACGTGGCAGTCATGAGGTTTCACACATCATGTCACACACATAACCTGATGGAAAGTTCCTTTTTCCAACGTGTGAAGGTTTGAGAGAGAATTTGGTGTTTCATTTGGTGGACTTCATGTTCTGTCAGTTCCTGAGACTCTGACCCGATTGTAAACATTTCTGTAGCTCTAATACAGAGATCTATGATTCGCTGGAAGACATGTTGACTCCAAAACAGACGTTTGGTATTTAATTAAAAGGGCTGGTGTGAAATCAACAGCACAGGGGAATGCAGCAGAGTTATTAATGTGAGAGAGTAGAAGACCAGGAATCTTCAGGATTTGAACTCTCAATCTGGACAAATAAAACGATAAGACAAATGCTTTACAGCCGTGCCACTCGGGAGCTGTGAATGTCTTTTGCTTTGCCTCCTAAAGCCCTCCCTCCTTCATGGAGATATCGAGTTGCAGAAGAGCTTGAGGCTAATCCCAGCACCAGGCTGTGGTTCTGAGGAGATCTTTATCTCTAAGCTTATTAAACAGAGCTCTAAACTCATTAAGGTGATAAGCAGGTTTATCACTCAACCCTCTACAGTAATTCAGAGTCTGGAGGAGGAAGATGATACCAGCCTTGATTTCAACCCTCCAGTTCCTCCTCCTGTCTCTCTCTCTCATTCCATTAGCGTGTAACGGGAGATGCTGGAGAAGTCCTGCTGTACTGAGTGCTTGGTAATAGTTTTTAGGTGTGTGAGGCCAGTCTCAGCACTCGCTCGTCGGGTTCAGTATGTTTTTCGAGCACTCGTCTTCGGCTACGGTGCCCATTTCAAAATGCCAGCGGCAACGGCGTCGGTCTACGGCAGAAACAGTCAAAAGGCTGTTCAGGGTAAGTTGCTTCGACGTCAATGTGCCTTCTTTCCTTTAGCCGAATCAGAGCACCATTAGCATGATTAGCCAAATTATTTACATCTAGCTTGGATGAATCCCTCCAGCCTAAGGATAGTAATGATCTCTTACACTGATGTATGATCATTCTGCCTTCAGTGATGTAGCTACACTGTGGGTCCTTCAGTAAACCCAATGGAACTCAGAGCTGATCGTGGGTGGAGATGCTGGATGCTTGGTGGCTGTGATGAAGACAGTGGATAGATTGCGTCCATTACAAACTATCTACTTGTTCCTGTGCTGCTGGTACAGTTATTAGTGCGGTGATGCTTATAATATGATGCTGTGGAAAGCTTGCTTGCTAAATGTGATGTTGAGGCGAGTCAAAAAGTGTTCATTGTCAATAAGCAGACTCTGGCGTCTCAGTTGTTTTTAATCTTCCTTTTATTAACACATTTACATGATTTTATGGCTATCAAAGGATTTTTTTTCCATTTGTTAATTTATCTAGAAACACTTGAGAGCTAACTGACTGCTCACTGGATAAACATTTCGTCCCCACACACCAATTGTAATGGGTGATTTTTACACCAATTTACCCCGTTCAGTATGACATCTACATGACAGCGTATTGACAAATCATTCATTTCAGATCTATGCTCATAGGCTGCCTCCTAGTGGCCAGAAAGCCCAGAAGGCTCAGTGCTGTTAGAGTAAAGTCTAACAGCACTGAGGATGTTTACTTGATGTTCAGTGAGAGCGGATCAGGAAGAAGTATTAGGACGGTCTTTATGATTACAGCAGTAGTGTTTATCTACAGTCCTACAGAATCCAGGTGAGACTGGGCAAGACCTGGGGAAGTGCAAATTAACAACGGATCTTCAGGTAGATAATTAACAACTATACACCTACCAATCAGCCATAACATTAAATCTACTTACAGGTGACAGATGCAGCCTCCAAATTCCCCAGATCTCAATCCCATCCAGTATCTGTGGCATGTTCTGGAGAAACATGTCTGATCCATGGAGGCACCAGCTCAAAACTATACAGTTTATACCTCGTGTTGCTGTCGATGACTCAATACAGACATCCAGAAGATAAAAATGATCTACTTAATAATGTGTAGGTTTGTCTTGTGTCACCAAAACAACTATAATGTTTGACATGGTGAAGTTCCCTGTGAAGGGAAATGTGTGTGTTTGATCTGGTGAAGGAGACTCCGGTGTCAACGCTGTAAAAAGGTGAAGCAGGAACTTGAAGTTTTCTCACATCTTCAGGACAAAAGAGTTAACTTGATGTGAGAGAATAAAGAGAGACTTGCGAGGGAGACACTGTTCATAGCTGCTATAATGTGTCAGGATCCATGTCTGCCCCGTCCTTGTCTCTTCCTCCCCATCTCTGCACACCTGTTCCTCATGTGTTTAATTGTCATGTCTATTTAGCCGTGCCACGTTTATCCCCGTGTCCCTGGCAGAAGGATTCAGCCAGACCGAGACCCAGCAGGACAGCTTTAGCGTGGACCGGCTTATTGTGGGAGCATTTTATTTTCTCCGGACTGTTTTTCTGCCCTGGACTTTTGTTGTTTGGGTGACATCGGTCCACATTTGTTCCGGTAGGAGACGCCGCTCCGCTTCCGGTTTTCCGAGGGGGACGGCGCCTCACTTCCTGTTTCACCCTGTGTCCTGTGTTGGGGGTTGTGCACGGCCCTTCAGCTCGGCTGTAGACGTCGCTCGGCCCTCTCTGGCTGCGCCACCGTGTGCCTTGCTCCCCCCACCTGCCTCACCTTGTGCCTTGCTCCCCCCACCTGCATCAACGTGTGCCTTGCTCACCCCACCTGCCTTGCCATGTGCCTCGCTCCCCCCACCTGCCTCAACGTGTGCCTCGTTCCCCCCTCCTCCTCCACGTCGGGAGCTGCGCCTCGAGGGGGGGTACTGTCAGGATCTTTATCTCTGCATCCATTTGCAAGACATCACATGCAACAACATGTAACGTATGAGATGATAAACATTAGAAGAGAGAACAGGATGTTGTTTCAGTGATGTATAAAAACATTAAATGTAACCTGAAGGTAATAAAAGTGTCACACTATCATCTTTAAAAAAATGTAATATCTGTGAAATTGCTGTGGTATCAGAGGAACGAAAAGCTTCATGATGTTCTGTTTGAGCAGAATCATCTTCAGAACATCACCTCACACTATTGTGGATGATTTACACCAGTATCATCCCACCCTGGGAAAATATCAGGACATAAATTTTGGTTAAGGTCAGCTGTGACATTTCAAATCAGGAGAGAAGAAATGGCGCTGCAGGACTGTGTAGGATTTCCCTGAAGCAGACGTGCTGAAAAAGACCATGCTGCTGAGATGCTGTCTGAATACAGATCATCCTCATCAATCCATCAGCGTACTGAACTGCTAGCTAGCTTCTGTCCTTGTCTCATCTCCTACATGTTTCCTCCTTCTGCAGATAAAGCCACCAGTTTGTGAAGCTCCTTGTGAAGTTAATGCTGTTGCATTTATTCAGAAGGATTTCGAGTTGAGGAGAAACACAGGTGAGGGTTCACCAGGCTGGCTCGAGGACCTAGGGACAGTTTGGCCCTCATGACCAAAGCTTTCACAGTGAGTCACCAAACATATGGTTCTTCCCTGACTTCCTGTTCTTCTTCCTGTCCCTCTTCCTCCTTTGGTATGAATGAGGAGGTTGTTGTGTTGGATGTGACACTGAATAGATCCCTCACTTCTTCTACATCCTGCAATTGAGTCTCTGTCACATTCTTTATTCTTCAGTTCCACCTGCTGCTGTCACCTCAGAATTGTTTCTTTGTGACCTGCGACAGAGAGCCGACTTTCTCAATAACTATAACACAATAACGCTCTGACACCAGGCTCCATAATGCGCACTCTATTTAGAGTTAGCTCACACGTATCTGGCGAAGGGTTTTTTGTTTTGTTTTTGAGAGAAAAATGTTTTTTTTCAATGTCCTTATGTTTCAACACACCACAGTAATATAAACCTCCAAGATCCAAAACTCCATCTACAATATTTCATTCTTAAAAAATAACTTGATTGATTGGATTACTGGGGGCACGGTGTCTTAGTGGTTAGCACGTTCGCCTCACACCTCCAGGGTTGGGGGTTCGATTCCCACCTCCACCTTGTGTGTGTGGAGTTTGCATGTTCTCCCCGTGCCTTGGGGGTTTCCTCCGGGTACTCCGGTTTCCTCCCCCGGTCCAAAGACATGCATGGTAGGTTGATTGGCATCTCTGGAAAATTGTCCGTAGTGTGTGAGTGTATGAGTGAATGAGAGTGTGTGTGTGCCCTGTGATGGGTTGGCACTCCGTCCAGGGTGTATCCTGCCTTGATGCCCGATGACACCTGAGATAGGCACAGGCTCCCCGTGACCCGAGGTAGTTCGGATAAGCGGTAGATGAATGAATGAATGAATGAATGAATGAATGATTGGATTATTGACGCATTCATCAGTTCCAGATGTTCGCTATGAGCTGTTATAGAATTTCATTTATTTAATGTAGATTTTCTTTTATTTGTTTTGTTATTCTACACTCCATGATGCTTCATAAACTCCTTATAAATGTCCATGACTCTGAATAGAGCTGCACATAAAGGGTGTGAATATGATCCTGATGTTCGACTCAGATGAAACATTTTTGCATTTTAAAATAATCCAAGGTGAAGTTTCATCTGAGTCGAATTTGTAGATGTCACAGTTTCCTCTCAGTAGATGTTGTGTGTTATAGTTCATCACAGCATTGTGTCTTGTGCATCATGGGATGGGTTCTCAGATCTCCATGTGCTTTAGTGGATCTTCTCATCACCTGTTACTTCAGTATTTCCTGTTATTAGAGTCACATGTGGATTGTTCTGAGAGAACCGTGTTCTCCGTTTGCATTCTTCAGCTTTTTACATGTTTTTGGATCTTGCTTTCTTTTGTCTTCACCGTTCCTTTGATTATGAGTATACTCGTTGTCTGTAGAAAATCTGTTTTCTCATATAAGTTAGATATCAGATTAAAAAAACATCTTTGGAATGTCCAGATCTTTGGTATAAGACACATACTCATTGTCCTAGTGTGGACTGATGATGAAGAAATGATGTCATGGCTGCGAGTGTGTGCATGTCAGTGCATGTGGTGCTCTATGTGGTGCTCCATGCTGTAGATGTTCCTCCATGCTGTATGTGTTCCTCCATGCTGTATGTGGTGCTCCATGCTGTATGTGGTGCTCCATGCTGTATGTGGTGCTCCATGCTGTATGTGTTCCTCCATGCTGTATGTGTTCCTCCATGCTGTATGTGGTGCTCCATGCTGTATGTGGTGCTCCATGCTGTATGTGGTGCTCCATGCTGTATGTGTTCCTCCATGCTGTATGTGTTCCTCCATGCTGTATGTGGTGCTCCATGCTGTAGATGTTCCTCCATGCTCCACAGCATTGTGGATTACCCAAGACACTCCTCACATACACCCTGTGTAACAGAGTTACAGACCAGACTGTGTAACAGTTTCTTCCCTCAAGCTAAAAGCTTCTTGACTTGACTTGACTTGACTTGACTTGACTTGACTTGACTTGACTCCATGCCGTATATAGTGCTCTTTTGCAATGCTGGATTGTCCTGTCCTCCTGTCCTATAATTTACACCTATCTAAGAAGTCTGTTTCAGTGTGTAGTCTGACCTGACGCTGTGTCCTGCTGACTTCTCGCGCCACCCTATGAAGCTCTCTTCCTCTGGTCATTAGTCATCTTCTCCAGCTTCATCTCTCTCACAGCTCTCGTCAGGTTCGCACTCGTGGGAGGGCTGTTGTTATTTTTCCAGCAGCAGAAGCAGAAACAGCAGCAGCTCATTTCCACACCTCAGTTCTGCTGCACAGTTGTTTTGACCCCATAATGGAAGTGAAAAGTAGAATTGAATTCATACGGTGGCAGGACACTTTGCCCTTTACTGGGTTAAAGCAGGCAGGAGTGTGACACGGCGCTGAGAACACAGCAGGAAATAACCTCCAGATGGAAGAGGTTAGAGTCGATTCTAAAGGAACCCAATTAGTGTTAATTTATTCGAACAGTATGATTTAATATTTATGTTTATATTCACATCAACAAACGCATGTTTCTAATTTCTCTCCATCCATCAATTGACTTGTAATGAAATAAATATCTCGTTCCGTACACTGACATATGTGACCGAGCCGTTACTATAGAAACGATAGCGTCCGTGACCGTGACCATGATCCGTCTTCTGTTCCGTTTATCTCTAAATTGTGCTCTGGTGTGTCTCAGCATACGTTCTGGTCAGATGGTATTTATCTCAGTGTGAGCTGATGTTAGAGGTGAAGGTGTGTGTCCCGTGGTCCACGTGCTCAGCTCTATCTGCTCATGTGTTATAAATAAATACTTTATGTATATATGCAGGGGTCACGGTGGCTTAGTGGTTAGTACGTTCTCCTCACACCTCTAAGGTTAGGGGTTCGATTCCCACCTCCACCTTCTGTGTGTAGAGTTTGCATGTTCTCCCCGTGCCTCGGGGGTTTCCTCCGGGTACTCCGGTTTCCTCCCCCGGTCCAAAGACATGCATGGTAGGTTGATTGGCATCTCTGGAAAATTGTCTGTAGTGTGTGATTGTGTGAGTGAATGAGAGTGTGTGTGTGTGCCCTGTGATGGGTTGGCACTCCGTCCAGGGTGTATCCTGCCTTGATGCCCGATGACGCCTGAGATAGGCACAGGCTCCCCGTGACCCGAGGTAGTTCGGATAAGCGGTAGAAGATGAGTGAATGAATGAATGAATGTATATATGCAGTATTAAGTATTAGATTAGATTTGTCTTAAACAAATGAAATAAAACTGAGACCTGTGCAGAACCTGATCACCTTCTCTACTCTACCGTCTGATCTGTTGTGACTGACTTTGTGTGTATGTCAGAGCTCCAGGCTCCAGGATTGTTTTTCGTCGTCTCTGTCCTGCTGTCTGACGTTCGCACAGACGGAACGCTACACTTTTATTTTCTGACAGTTTTATCGGATCCTCGGCTGTTTGAAGGACATTAAAGCGGTATTTATTGGCTGTTAATGCAATATGTAGGCGATAGAGGCGAACAGCGATCTGGGATCGAGAGAGTCTGGAGCATTATAAATACCAAACAGCTTTATGTCAAATGCTAAATATGAATATTTACTCTTCTGATTTATTCAGCGTTATTCATCGTGGTGTGTGTTGGAAAAGGCTCGGTGATTAATGAGGTCGTGTTTCTGACCGATGATGAACTGATATCTATTAGAGTGTTACTTGGCAGTTTGTTAGGTCTGACTGTCTTCTGTAAACTTACACTAAGTAAAGAGAGAGAGAGAGAGAGAGAGAGAGAGAGAGAGAGAGAGAGAGAGAGAGAGAGAGAGCGAGAGAAAGAATTCTTTTGGGAGTAAGAGGTATGGACTTCAGAGACTGAGAAGCCAGATGGAGACAAAATTTAGAAGGGCATATTTTGTGTGTGTGTGTGTGTGAGAGTGTGTGTGTGTGTGTGTGTGTGTGTGTGTGTGTGTGTGTGTGTGTGTGTGAGTGTGTGTGTGTGTGAGTGTGTGTGAGAGAGAGAGAGAGAGAGAGAGAGATTGCATTGTATTGCAAGATATTGAGTTCATTAGAGACATGAGTTTGAATCTAATGGGATTTGGATCATTGTCACAGTTTGGTGTATTTTGTTGTTGCTGTTTTTACTGCACGCTGCTGGGTTCTGGATGCTGATTGGTCAGAAAGTGCTGGTAGATTTTCTCAGCAGAGTCTCTGACAGTAACGTGTTGTTAGAAGGGTTTGAGGTTCCTCACTCAGCTGGAGTGTTGAGTCCCTGTTAAACAGCGTTAGGCTTTAGAGCCGCTCTGACGGCTGCGGAGCGAAGAACATTTTCATCTCTATTTATTCATCCAACAGACGTGTTTCATCTGAATAGACGACATCTAATACGGACATAAAGCTGAGCAGGTGAGGGGTTTAGAGTCATGCAGAAGAACACGAGCAGCAGTGTTAATGTGCTGGACTCAGTTCTGCTTATTTCTCCACTCTGTTTTCATTAGGGTCGATATAATAATTTTACACTCTCGTGTTTTCATTTCAGGTTTTTGTTAATAAATAAAAGAGAATTTATCACCTTTAATCTAATACACACACCAGCACATTGTAACTAAACAGCTAATTAGGAAACAAAGTGAAAATGTTTTAGTAGGAAAAAAGTGGTTAGCACGTTCGCCTCACACCTCCAGGGTTGGGGGTTCGATTCCCGCCTCCACCTTGTGTGTGTGGAGTTTGCATGTTCTCCCGGTGCCTCGGGGGTTTCCTCCGGGTACTCCGGTTTCCTCCCCCGGTCCAAAGACATGCATGGTAGGTTGATTGGCATCTCTGGAAAATTGTCCGTAGTGTGTGATTGTGTGAGTGAATGAGTGTGTGTGTGTGTGTGTGTGTGCCCTGTGATGGGTTGGCACTCCGTCCAGGGTGTATCCTGCCTTGATGCCCGATGACACCTGAGATAGGCACAGGCTCCCCGTGACCCGAGGTAGATAAGCGGTAGAAGATGAGTGAGTGAGTGAATGAAAACCTTGAAAACTCTGGTTGCATAAGTTTACACACCCCTTAACTAACATTTAACAGAACCGGATGTGACAATTCCACATGTTTTTGACAGGATTTAGATCCACACCGCTTGTCCTGGAGTACAATATTCACCATGTTAAAGGGATCTTTCTCATCCCTAATTAATATGTTGCTGTTTAAACTGTAAATACAACAGAAAGTCGTGTTACGTGTGAAAGCAGCGCGTACAGAAGCGAGCTGCAGCAATTATCTCTCCAACTGAGCGTGGAAATGAACAACAACTCTAAATGGTTTAATCATGAGCAAGAGAATCGTGTATACTCTACATGTTGAGATGTAAAATACACACCTGAGCTGCTCGGTAATTAGAGAAGTTCTAATTACTGTGTTCTCCTTTTTTACAGCCAGCTAAACTCTCATTTTACACGTTATTATTATCTCATGATTGTGTTCATGCTCTCGGCTGGAGATGTAGAGAAAAGGGGGCAGGTTTAACACGTCGGCCGGAGTGTACACCATTTGGTGTGGTGAAAAAGTGCACTTAGTTATACAGTCATCTCTTCCTCTTCACGGTAATCTTGGAGACCTGCTATTAACCAGCACTTCTGTATGAGTCATGCTTCCTTCTAGATGTAAAACACTTGCTTTTATACTTATTTTCATTGCAAAGATGAAGCCATGTTCATGAAAGATCTGAATGTGAATATCCGAGTCTGAAAAGCAGGATGTGGAACTTATTTGATTTCACAATTAACAGTAAATGATCCTTAACTGGTTCTTTACTTTAGCTCTCTAAACCAAACCAAACTACTGACCTGAACAGAATGGACTTCAGTGTCTAGACTGACATATATCTGAATATTACAGGGTTTTCCTTCATCTCCACTCAGTAACCTTCCACACTCAGTTTTACTTAAACCAACATTCATGTTTCACAATCAAATCTACTGTTCATTTCAGATCCTGAACTCTTCTCTTAATGGTGACCCACATTTAGCATCAAGCCAAGTTTCAAATGATAGAACAAAATCCCAGACCAGTTCCAAACAAAATCCCAAGCCCAAACCAAGAGCAGGCTGATATCTAGCTCTCTCAGCCCCAATCTGGAACCATAACTAGTACAGTCAGTCCAGATGCACTACTAAGTCAAATCCCACATCTCCAGTTAAGCTTCTTCTACATCTGCTACGTTCACTCACCAGTGGTGACGGTTGGTCAGTGGCGCTTTATATGAGGTCATTTTTAGGACATTCAGTATACCATAATGCACAGATATCTAATTCCTGTGTCAGCAACAGAGCAGGAGAAACAGGCAGTATGCCTTGGCTTTATCAGCTTTGCCCAAAACCCAGCTTTCAGAAAAAGCCCTGGAGGGTCTGAGTCTAGGTGCTACAGAAATTGGAAGCAGTTTACATCCATATATCTTCAAGTTGTGTGCAACTACAAGGCCAGGAATTTATATGTACATAAATATATATATATATATATATATATATATATATATATATATATATATATATATATATATATATATATAATTCTATTTTGGGCAGCTTTCCTGATTCAGTACATGACCCATGGGATAGCTGTCTACACTAATGATGACTCACTTAAACTTAGCTATAGTTCATTCACTCATTCATCTTCTACCGCTTATCTGAACTACCTCGGGTCACGGGGAGCCTGTGTCTATCTCAGGCGTCATCGGGCATCAAGGCAGGATACACCCTGGACGGAGTGCCAACCCATCACAGGGCACACACACACACACACACTCTCATTCACTCACACAATCACACACACACACTCTCTCATTCACTCACACAATCACACACTACGGACAATTTTCCAGAGATGCCAATCAACCTACCATGCATGTGTTTGGACCGGGGGAGGAAACCGGAGTACCCGGAGGAAACCCCCGAGGCACGGGGAGAATATGCAAACTCCACACACACAAGGCCGAGGCGGGAATCGAACCCCCAACCCTGGAGGTGTGAGGAGAACGTGATAACCACTAAGCCACCGTGACCCCCTTAGCTATAGTTATCTTTATAAAATATTAATTGTTCACTATTGTCACTGAAAGAATGCTTGTTTTTCATTATGATTTTAAATAAGTATTAAAATACAAAGCTGCCTTCTGACCCAGAACAATGGCCTCATACTGGAACACGTTATTTAGATTAGAGTGAATGTTCAGTCCAGTCCTGGGATTTATTTTCTTTTACACGACTTTAACATAACTTAGACGTAGCACGAAAATAAACGAAACATGATCGTTGTCATGGTTTAGGCCTAGTCCTGGAATTTGGTTTAGATTCTGGTCTGTACTTGAGGCTGGGCTAGACACGGGTCTAATTCTGGATCTGGATGTGACAGCAGATTTACGCAGGTCAGGGTCTATAATTGATTTCTTGACTTGACTTGGTGTTAGGTGTGGATGTGAAATGTGCAGCTGCTGAAGTGTGATTGCAGTAGGAAGGGAAGCTGTGTGGGTCTGTTGATGAGGCAGAGCCACAGATAAACCTGTTACTACTGTCAGGTGTGTGTGTGTGTGTGTGTGTGTGTGTGTGTGTGTGTGTGTGGCACAAGACTTTCCTCAGGCATAAAGGACTCACACAGCATGGCTGCTACATTCCTTTATGGCTACTGTGGGATTTAAGAAATGAGACACAAAAAGACATTTTCAGATCTATACGTTTTTTCCAAGTCCTTTTATTTTGTGTCATTTGCTGTTTAGATAAAACAAGTAACTAGTTTAAGTCTTTCCTAAAATATCATTTTTGTACATCACTCTGGATAAGGACATCTGCCAAATCCCCAAATCCTGTAAATGTGAACGGTTTACTTTAGTATCAAGTGACACATAATTAAATAAAGAAAACACACACACACACACACACACACACACACACACACACACACATAAGGTGTTGGGCTACCAATCGGAAGGTTATGAGTTTGATTCCTACGTCCACCAAGCTTCACTGCTGGGCCCCTGAGCAAGGCCCTTAACCCTCAATTGCTCAGTTGTATAAAAAAATGAGATAAAAGATATAAAAAAAATGAGATAAATGAGTTAAGATATGACTCCTACATATGAAAAGTCAGAGCTGACTCATGCTGTTGTTTACATCTATAAGCCATAACTTTAAAACCATCTGCCTAATATTGAGTAGGTAACCTCGTGTCACCAAAACAACTTTGACCTGTCAAGGCACGGACAAGGTGTGCTGTAGCCGACGGCACCAAAGCATTAGAGGCAGAAGTCCTATTGTGAAGTGGAGCCTCCAAGGATCAGATGTTTGTTCATCACATCCCACAGACACTGGATCACATTGAGATCTGAGAAATTTGGAAGCCAAGTCACCACCTTGAAGGGTTGAAAATGGATTATAACAATGTTTGGTAGGTGGCATGTGTCAAAGTAACATCCACATGAACTCCAGGACACAAGTTTTCCCAGTAGAACATGGTCCATCGAACATCACATTACATCCACGGGCATCTGTGTCTTCTTCCCATCCTGGTGCCATATCTTCACCAGGTAAGCATCTCTCACAGACACACACACACACCCAGCCGTCCACATGACATAAAAGAAAACATGATTCATCAGACCAAGCCTCCTCCTTCCACTACTCCATCATCCAGTTCTGATGCTCATGTGTCCATTCTAGGAGCTTTGGGTGGTGTACAGGAGTCAGCATGGTCACTCTGATGTTCTGCAGCTATGCGGCTCCATACACAGCTCATTGTGAACATTGTGAAGCCTTTAAGAAGCCTTTATTATCGCCACATATACATTACAGCACAGTGGAATTCTTTTCTTCACATACCCCAACTGAGGAGGTTGGGGTCAGAGTGCAGGGGCAGCTATGATACAGCGCCGCTGGAGCAGGCAGGGTTGAGGGCCTTGCTCAAGGGCCCAGCGGTGGCAGTTTATCTGTGCTGGGCCTTGAACCCCGATCCGCCGATCAACAACCCAGAGCCTTAACCAGTTGAGCCACCACTGCCCCTTAACTTTGTGGACCAAAGTCACTCAGATTCTTACATTCGACAATTTTTTCTGCATACAACGTGTCAGATTCTAAACTGTTTACTTGCTGTCTAATAAACCACACCCACTGTAACAAGGTGTCACTGTGACGAGATCATCAGTGTTATTCACTTCACCTGTCAGTGGTGTAATGTTATAGTGGATCATTGTATATACAGTAAAATACTGAAGGGATGCAGACTAAAGACTATAGAGTCTATCTACAGACTATACAGTCTATCTACAGACTATAGAGTCTATCTACAGACTATAGAGTCTATCTACAGACTATAGAGTCTATCTACAGACTATAGAGTCTATCTACAGACTATAGAGTCTATCTACAGACTATACGGTCTATCTACAGACTATACGGTCTATCTACAGACTATAGAGTCTATCTACAGACTATAGAGTCTATCTACAGACTATAGGGTCTATCTACAGACTATAGAGTCTATCTACAGACTATAGAGTCTATCTACAGACTATACGGTCTATCTACAGACTATAGAGTCTATCTACAGACTATACGGTCTATCTACAGACTATACGGTCTATCTACAGACTATAGAGTCTATCTACAGACTATAGAGTCTATCTACAGACTATAGGGTCTATCTACAGACTATAGAGTCTATCTACAGACTATAGAGTCTATCTACAGACTATAGAGTCTATTTACAGACTATACGGTCTATCTACAGACTATAGGGTCTATCTACAGACTATAGAGTCTATCTACAGACTATAGGGTCTATCTACAGACTATAGGGTCTATCTACAGACTATAGAGTCTATCTACAGACTATAGAGTCTATCTACAGACTATAGAGTCTATCTACAGACTATACGGTCTATCTACAGACTATAGAGTCTATCTACAGACTATAGAGTCTATCTACAGACTATAGAGTCTATCTACAGACTATACGGTCTATCTACAGACTATAGAGTCTATCTACAGACTATAGAGTCTATCTACAGACTATAGGGTCTATCTACAGACTATAGAGTCTATCTACAGACTATAGAGTCTATCTACAGACTATAGAGTCTATCTACAGACTATAGAGTCTATCTACAGACTATAGAGTCTATCTACAGACTATACGGTCTATCTACAGACTATAGAGTCTATCTACAGACTATAGAGTCTATCTACAGACTATAGAGTCTATCTACAGACTATACGGTCTATCTACAGACTATAGAGTCTATCTACAGACTATAGAGTCTATCTACAGACTATAGGGTCTATCTACAGACTATACAGTCTATCTACAGACTTTAGAGTCTATCTACAGACTATAGAGTCTATCTACAGACTATAGAGTCTATCTACAGACTATAGAGTCTATCTACAGACTATACAGTCTATCTACAGACTATAGAGTCTATCTACAGACTATAGGGTCTATCTACAGACTATAGAGTCTATCTACAGACTATAGAGTCTATCTACAGACTATAGGGTCTATCTACAGACTATAGAGTCTATCTACAGACTATAGAGTCTATCTACAGACTATACAGTCTATCTACAGACTATAGAGTCTATCTACAGACTATAGAGTCTATCTACAGACTATACAGTCTATCTACAGACTATAGAGTCTATCTACAGACTATAGAGTCTATCTACAGACTATAGAGTCTATCTACAGACTATAGAGTCTATCTACAGACTATACAGTCTATCTACAGACTATACAGTCTATCTACAGACTATAGGGTCTATCTACAGACTATACAGTCTATCTACAGACTATAGGGTCTATCTACAGACTATACAGTCTATCTACAGACTATACAGTCTATCTACAGACTCTATAGACTCAGGAAGCACACGTTAAAAATATCCAATCCCCCACCGTGTTTCTCACAAGCTGATGGCTGGTAAATAAATTGAGGTGAGAGAGCTGACAGCAGTGTGGGTTTCCTGTTACTGCACTGTCACACTGAGAGATTCTGAGCTGAAATGCTAGCATGTGACAGCTGAGATGGGAAACTGCTTCTAGCATTGCATAATGCACAGTATTTTTCTTCTGAGCGTAGCGTAGATACCAGTCCCTCTGAGGAGAAGAGGAATAAATAAGCACTATTGAGTTCTGGGTTGTGATTGCTCAGACGGTGTTGAGTGATTTTCTATGACAGAAGCTCCAGTATAAGAGGAATAAAACTCGTGGAGATGCTGTTCTAGAAAAATAATTAACTCTGGTTCCTTCCACCACCGTGTCGTTGATTATGTTCCTGTAGCTGGTGCACACAAGAATAAAATATGATAAGTAAAGCTTAGATTTGTGAAAAGTGTCATTCAGAAGAAAGATGGAGGGAAACGTAGCTCTTATCCTTGTGCTGGTTTTCTTTCTCTTTGTGTCGGTTCATTGTTTAGACTCGTATTTGTCCTCTCAGAAGAGCTCAGCTCTGGTAAACACACTCCATTTCTCACATCACAATACAGAGCACTTGGATCCTTCAGCCTCGTTTCAGCTGTTGTTTTCTCAGATACGATACACACGATACACACATTATACACAACATCAATACACACGATACACACATTATACACAACATCAATACACACGATACACACTTTATACACAATACAGACATCAATACACATGATACACACATTATACACAATACAGACATCAATACACACGATACACACATTATACACAATACAGACATCAATACACACGATACACACATTATACACAATACAGACATCAATACACACGATACACACATTATACACAATACAGACATCAATACACAAAATACACACTTTATACACAACACAGACATCAATACACACGATACACACATTATACACAATACAGACATCAATACACAAAATACACACTTTATACACAACACAGACATCAATACACAGGATACACACATTATACACAACACAGACATCAATACACACGATACACACATTATACACAATACAGACATCAATACACACGATACACACATTATACACAACACAGACATCAATACACACGATACACACATTATACACAATACAGACATCAATACACACGATACACACTTTATACACAACACAGACATCAATACACACAATACACACTTTATACACAACACAGACATCAATACACAGGATACACACATTATACACAACACAGACATCAATACACACGATACACACATTATACACAATACAGACATCAATACACACGATACACACTTTATACACAACACAGACATCAATACACACAATACACACTTTATACACAATACAGACATCAATACACACAATACACACTTTATACACAATACAGACATCAATACACACAATACACACTTTATACACAACACAGACATCAATACACACGATACACACTTTATACACAACACAGACATCAATACACACAATACACACTTTATACACAATACAGACATCAATACACACAATACACACTTTATACACAATACAGACATCAATACACACGATACACACATTATACACAACACAGACATCAATACATAGGATACACACATTATACACAACACAGACATCAATACACACGATACACACAGTATACACAATACAGACATCAATACACACGATACACACATTATACACAATACAGACATCAATACACACAATACACACATTATACACAATACAGACATCAATACACAGGATACACACATTATACACAACACAGACATCAATACACACGATACACACAGTATACACAATACAGACATCAATACACACGATACACACATTATACACAATACAGACATCAATACACACGATACACACATTATACACAATACAGACATCAATACACACGATACACACATTATACACAACACAGACATCAATACACACGATACACACATTATACACAACACAGACATCAATACACACGATACACACATTATACACAATACAGACATCAATACACACGATACACACTTTATACACAATACAGACATCAATACACACGATACACACATTATACACAACATCAATACACACAATACGCACATTATACACAATACAGACATCAATACACAAAATACACACTTTATACACAACACAGACATCAATACACACGATACACACATTATACACAACACAGACATCAATACACACATTATACACAACACAGACATCAATACACACGATACACACATTATACACAATACAGACATCAATACACACGATACACACTTTATACACAACACAGACATCAATACACACAATACACACTTTATACACAATACAGACATCAATACACACAATACACACTTTATACACAATACAGACATCAATACACACAATACACACTTTATACACAACACAGACATCAATACACACGATACACACTTTATACACAACACAGACATCAATACA
>NC_083464.1:1830000-1837500 GCF_030014155.1 Tachysurus vachellii | reverse complement strand
GATATTCCAGATGGTTGAACCACAAAGCGGTGTAATGTTGAAACCAGTTGACAAAACAGCTGATTATTAATATGATCACTCGCTTCTTTGTTTACTGTTGGGTTTGTGTTCTCCAAGGTTAGGGAACGTTCTGTGATTTCTATTCTCACTCCCTAAAGAGCTCGTCTCGTGTCTGTGTGTGTTTGATCTGGGTTCTCCGGTTTTCTCCCACCTCCAAAACATCTGGACACGTATTCATAAGCCATTCTGCGGCGCTAAACCCGTTAAGACTGTGATTGGTTGTCCAATAAAAAAATGTCTGTGTGTCTGAGATGTTTATTTCTAATATGACTGAGGACTAATATGATTGGTGACAAAAATAATCCCAATCCCAATCCCAAAAATAACCCCTACATGATCTGATCTGTATCATCTTATTAACTCACGATCATTATTAAATATCGTATACAACACACTTCCTCTTCACCCTCCAGTCATTTTCTCCTCTGCTAAAGAAACTCTTCATCTCTTAAAAGTCCTCCTCACTTCTCCTAACACTTGTTGCATTATGAAGGACTTTTATCTTTACTCGGATCTTTTCTTTAATCTTAAAGGGAAACGTTTATATTTCTAAGAATTTTCTTAGAACTTTGTCACAAGGAGAAACTCTTTACATTGAGAGATTTCATGAATACGGTTACTGATGAACTGCTCCAAACTCTATCACACTGAATAATAAACACACCAGATTTTTTATCTGACTTCACTTTACATTAACAAATACTGAAGTGATGCTTCGGTTTACAGACTGTGAATATAATTTTAATCCAATGTGTAAGAAAAAAAAATAAAAAATAAAAAAATGTATATATATATATATATATATACATAATATATGTATATTATATATATATATATATAAAGAAACAGGGAAATGACCTTCTCTCATCCTTATACAATCTCCTCAATAAAGGTTATAAAACAGTTCTTGGTCAGTGTGAACCTTTAAGATCCACTTCACAACAGTTTTCTATAGAGGAAAAAAATGTATTTGACTATGAAAATAAAATATATATAAAACTGGGGTAACGGTGGCTTAGTGGTTAGCACGTAAGCCTCACACCTCCAGGGTTGGGGGTTCGATTCCCACCTCCACCTTGTGTGTGTGGAGTTTGCATGTTCTCCCCATGCCTCAGGGGTTTCCTCTGGGTACTCCGGTTTCCTCCCCCGGTCCAAAGACATGCATGGTAGGTTGATTGGCATCTCTGGAAAATTGTCCGTAGTGTGTGATTGTGTGAGTGAATGAGAGTGTGTGTGTGTGTGTGCCCTGTACCCCTGTGGGTGTATCCTGCCTTGATGCCCGATGACACCTGAGATAGGCACAGGCTCCCTGTGACCCGAGGTAGTTCGGATAAGCGGTAGAAGATGAATGAATGAATGAATGAAAATATAAAACTTTTAAAAATTATTTACTGACAGTTTCCATAAGGAACCAAAAATTCTCGGTCATCAGTGTAAAAACCCTTGTTTAAGAGTGTATTTAATCATTCAGATCATCCCTGTGTTTTATCAGTAGGAGAAATGTGGATTCCTTTAGCCAGAGTTAGTGCGTCAGCATTGCACGTGCTCAGTAGAGCTCAGTTTATCTTCTGGCTGCTTTAGAGATGTAGAGAAGGTTCACTGTGTCTGAGGAGCTGTCCGTGGTGCTGATTATTCAGGACAGCGTGTTCCTGCTCATTGCTTATCATCATGGTGAAGGTGTCCCAGCTCTGTTACTCTTATATCTACTGTACAAGATGTTTGAACAATGTGATCACTTATATTTCTACTTAAACCCAATGCTTATTGTACAGCTTCAACAAGCAAAACTCATTATGCCTTAAATGTTCACCTCTGAAGATGAGTAAAGATGGACAAATCAAATAAATCATCCATCCATCCCACCGTCCATCTATCTGTCCACCCGTTCATCCACCCACCCATCCATCCATCCATCCATCCATCTACTATTTTCTGTGGAGCTTATTTTACACAGGGTTGAAGGGACCCTGGAGTCTATCCCAGGGAACTCAGGGCAGGAAAATCCAAGAAGTTCTTTAAGAGCACAGCCTGAAGTTTATTATTCTTTCTATAGTGAAAGTGACGTTACATGACATATAGCTAAGTACGGTGACCCACACTCAGAATTCATTCTCTGCATTTAACCCATCCAAAGTGCACACCGTGAACTCACACCCGGAGCAGTGAGCAGCCATTTATGCTGCGGCACCCGGGGAGCAGTTGGGGGGGTTCGGTGACTTGCTCAAGGGCACCTCAGTCGTGGTACTGCCGGCCCGAGACTCGAACCCACAACCTTCGGGTTAGGAGTCAAATTCTCTAACCATTAGGCCACGACTTCCCCCTAACACAGCTATATAGTGACAATGACTTTATATCCTTTTCTTATTACATTTAATGTTGTTTCTTAAACAAGTCTAACTTCTGTTGTCGCAGTATTAACACTCGTTCCTTCACCTGCCTCAACACCACAAACTGTCAGAGCTGCTGTAATAGAAAATTAATCAACACCTGACTAATCTAGATAATAAATGCTCAGACATGATGCCAGAGCTTGACTGCACTTTGTTATGTTGTTAGTTTTTTTTCTCTGAGCTGCAGGATGGAGGAGGTTTAAAACGCCAAGGCTGCTGCTGCTGCTGCTTGGTTATTGACCTCGTTGTTCTTTAGCGTGTGCAGATGAACGAGTGTTTTGTTCAGGCACGGTGTAAATAAGCAGCCGACGTGTTCAGGCGTATTGTGAGCGGTAAGCAGAGGTGAGACGACGCTTTGTGTCCTGTGAGTGAGGACAGAATTGTGATTGTCATCATTATAACCTCATTTATGTCTTCATGGGCTGAGAATTATAGAGGAAGAACAGCAGAACTAATCGTGTTTGATGGCTTGGCTCGAGGAGAAGGCAGAGAAATTGAGCAGTCATGTTGGTGAAAATTTGATTTTTTTTTCTCCCGTTCTTTCTTTCTTCTGAATGAAGACGTTTGTAGATGTAGAAAAGCACAGAGGCGCAGCTGGACAAGAGAGCGGAGATTCATATTTAGGTTAATGGTTTACCCTGCTAACGTTCCCCAGTGTGTGTTTGAGCTCGGGGTCGAGAACAGCATCCATGTGGATTTATGTCCCAGAGGGAGGAGAATAAAGAGACATGCTGTGACTCGGGTGCTGGAAGTCCGTGACATTAGATATTAAAGCTAATTTTGTACAAAGACACATAGATGAAGAGCCGGAAATTGAAACTCGGGAGGGTTGTTTGGTTTGTCCCTGTAGGGGAATCCTTAAAATACATCCTGTGATAGATGATAGAATACGTCACGTCACGCAAGATCAAATCCGTACAGCGGCACCGCGGTGTGTGAGTGAGAGACAGAGAGACAAAAGGCTGCATTCATTTCCTCTTATTTAGTCATTTAAGAATGTTACTGGAACAAGTTCCTGTTCTCAGGTGTGTTATCGTCAAGTAAATAAATAAATAAATAAATAAATAAAAATAATAAGAACCAGAATGTGAACAGAATGTGATTCAGGCTGTGAGGAGGTCTACAGCACATACCACAACACAGAAGCACAGAAACCACAACTTAAAGAGAGGAGGAACATGTGGGGAGGAACATGAAACCAGTGTGGGACTTGAGACGTGCCGGGGCTGATGGGTAATGGAGTTCAACTCTGATTTCTTCATAACCATAACGGTCGTTCCCTGAGCAGCATCTTTTAAAGCTTGTAGCTTGTCAACAAGAAGACATAAATATGCAAAAGAAGCCTTGAGGAACCTGTTTACTAGGTGCACCAGAACCTCACACAGATTCCCTCTAGAACTCTTCAGTAGAAGTGGAAGTCGTAGAAGCCCTGAAACCATCCAAACCCTGTTTCAGAGCACACACAGGGAATCGTTCCTTTACTTTTAAAATTGAACAATCAGTTCTGGTTTTGTATTTTATTTCTCACCCCCATGTTCTTCAGCTCTGGTCCATGTCATATCTCCAGACTGTGTTATTGAAGCCCTGTAATGTGCAGCAGTGCAATCAAACCCACGTTACTCTGAGAGGTCTCAGTCTGACGTGTTGAGAGCGCTTGTTCTTAGATTTTCTCTCAAGAGCTTGCAGAAGATAAGGCTAAGGGTCCCGAAGACGTGACAGCTTTGACGTCTGGGCTTGGATACAGCGTGGTGTTGATGACACCGACACTCCATTTCTAGACTGAAATGACAGTTTTATTCTGCAGCTCCTTCTGGACGCGGTGTTCCTCAGCAGGTTAGCTCGACATCACTCAGGCGATATCGTCCACTTCTTTCAGCTTCTGTCCTTACTGAAAAACTTTCACTTTTAGATTTTAATCTGAAGGAACTGTTTATACGAATCTTATAATATTTAGTAGACATTTATAATATTTAAATAGATTTTATAACATTTTTACATGAAAACTGATCTGCTGGTGGCACGGTGTCTTAGTGGTTAGCACGTTCTCCTCACACCTCCAGGGTTGGGGGTTCGATTCTCGCTGTGGAGTTTGCATGTTCTCCCCGTGCCTCGGGGGTTTCCTCCGGGTACTCCGGTTTCCTCCCCCGGTCCAAAGACATGCATGGTAGGTTGATTGGCATCTCTGGAAAATTGTCCGTAGTGTGTGATTGTGTGAGTGAATGAGAGTGTGTGTGTGTGTGCCCTGTGATGGGTTGGCACTCCGTCCAGGGTGTATCCTGCCTTGATGCCCGATGACGCCTGAGATCCCCGTGACCCGAGGTAGTTCAGATAAGCGGTAGAAGATGAATGAATGAATGAATGAACTGATCTATAGTTCTACACACATGGAGCTCTATCTATTCAGGATCAATGTTACCATAACATCATACCATACCGTAGCTTTTTAACTGCATCTTGAAGGAGCTGTTGCTATAGAAACAATGATGTATCTTCACAAGCCCATTAATATAAACCTGCACTACTGTCAGACTTGCTGTTATAGAAAACTAATCAACACCTTCTGCTCAATCAGAGGCCAGACCTCTGCAGTGCTGTGGGATAACACACTGAGGAACACGTGAAGAACCTGTTTCGCTGAACGTCATATGTATAATGATGTCACACACACACGAAAAAACAAAGAAAGTCTCAAAAATTTGTCTTCCTCTGACACACACTTCTCAACAATTCATCACCCGGCCTTAAGGAGGAAAGCTCGGCCTGTTCAGATGAAACATTTATTGAACTTGTCTTGCGTGACCTTATCTTAAAAGCGTAATACATCCATTATAGATTAGCGCTGGAGAAAAAGTAATCGATTCTTTGTTGCGGTGAAATTCTCTTGCTTTCTCTATTCTGCACGCACAAACTGGAATAATTGAGCTTTAACACAGGATTGCTGTGAGTCTTTCTGTCTGTTTTATTTGGAAACGTCAGCAATATTACGCGAATTATATGAATAACATCTTAAAGGTGAAGACCAACAGATTCTGTTCAAATGACTTGGAAATGTAATTTATTTCAAGGTTTCACAGAGCTGTAAAGAAATGCAGTGAAGGATTATTGGAGTCAGTATTCTCTTTTACAAGCCATTAAAAATAGTCCAGTACTGTACAGTAACTGCAACACACACACACACACACACACACACACACACAGATGGTGAAACCGCAAGTGGCCAATCTTTCCACAGGATCTAACCATCTCTTTATTAAAAGCAATTGTCGCCATGACGACTAAGTGCACATGCACCATTGGTGAATTCATGTGCAGAAAAATTTATGTTTTTTTATGCTTCATTTCACGCAGTTACAGTTACAGTCCATTTAACACACCTTCATCACGAAAATGTCGAGGTTCTCTTTAGGACGGATCGGATATCTGACTGGAGCACGTACATGGTGTACGGAGATTAAACACGCTGACAGTAAACATGCAGAGCAGCTGGTGTAGTGTTTATTACATGCATAAGCAGGTTTAAGGTGATGCATGAGCACAGAGCAGACAGACTGCAGAAGGTGTTGATTAGTTTTCTTAAACAACATGGCTCTGAGAGTGTGGCTTTAATATACAGCTAAAGATTGTACAGGGGGTTGCCAGGTAAATCCCTAACGCACAAAAAGGCTTGCAACCGACCCACATTGTTCAGATTTAGGAAGCGTTAAGTACCCTTACATTTGATGTGCAGATTTCATCTGTGAGAATTAGACATTATTTACATATAAATTTTATCAGTCACAGTTTAATGATTTTTTATGAATATGTGTTATAAAAATAGAGGAAAAATAAAATTTAATATAAATGTAAAATAAAATAAAATGAGGGTTATGTTTAGGGGTTTAATGTAAGGGGCTAGGGGTTAATGTTAGTGTTAGGTCTTAGGGTTAGGGGTTAATGATAGTGTTAGGTCTTAGGGTTAGGGGTTAATGATAGTGTTAGGTCTTAGGGTTAGGGGTTAATGTTAGTGTTAGGTCTTAGGGTTAGGGGTTAATGTTAGTGTTAGGTCTTAGGGTTAGGGCTTAGGGTTTAATGGTAGGGTTAGGAGTGAGGTTTAGATGTTATGGTTAGGGGTTTAGGGGTTAGGGGTTAGGGGTTTAATGGTGGGGTGTAGGGGTTAGGGGTTTAGGGGTTTAATGGTTAGGGGTTTAGGGTGTAGGGGTTTAGGGGTTAGGGGTTTAATGGTTAGGGGTTTAGGGGTTAGGGGTTTAGGGGTTTAATGGTTAGGGGGTTAGGGGTTAGGGGTTTAGGGGTTTAGTGGATAGGGGTTTAATAGTTGGGGGTTTAGGGGTTTAGGGGTTTAGGGTTTAGGGGTTTAGTGGATAGGGGTTTAATAGTTGGGGGTTTAGGGGTTTAGGGGTTTAGGGTTTAGGGGTTTAGGGGTTTAGTGGATAGGGGTTTAGGGGTTAGGGGTTTAGGGGTTTAGGGTTTAGGGGTTTCCACACACTTTCCCATGTCTTTCAGTATAGCTGCTCACTACACAGGGTGTAACATGGTGCAAATTCCTCCTGGTGCCTGGTATCCTTTATTAAACCCTTTATGGTGTGTAGTGTTTATAAGTATTCACACCTCAGCTGTGTTTTTGTACACACTACACACTATTTCACATTTTAATACCTAATCTGTCTTCTTTCCTGTTTTTATGTAAATACTAGTCAATGGCCTTGTACAAAGAGACACCTACACACACTCTCACATCAATATACACACACACACACACACACACACAGCGCTGAGTGAATGAAAGTGTTTTGGAGCTCAGAACAAAGCCAGCATGTAGGTGAGGAGGCAGATGCCATGCTGCATGTCAGTGTGTCTGGAGATCATGTAGCTCATTTGAGAGGCTCTTCAGAGGAACAGAGCTATTCACTATTTCTATTTGAGCTGCAGAACCGAGGAGAAGTAGACGAGGAACTGCGGCTTTGTTTGTTCCACTGAAGAATGAACAGAATTGAGTGGAACACGTGTGTAAGGAGATACGTTTCTCCTGATGATTAGAGCTTTTACAGCAGAC
>NC_083464.1:1822500-1825000 GCF_030014155.1 Tachysurus vachellii | reverse complement strand
TTACACTTCTTTTCTCTTATATTTGCTGGATGTCTGTTAACAATGCTGTGTGTGTGTGTGTGTGTGTGTGTGTGTGTGTGTGTGTGTGTGTGTGTGTGTGTAAACGCTCCAATTCAGTCAGTGTGTGACCTTTCTCTTTGTAGCACTGATGGACAGCCTGTCAGATTTGCGCTCGTGGCCACTTCTGCCCTCGTGCCCCCTTCAGCTCCCCAGGTCCGTCCCCTCTGCCTGCTCATTAACCACAACTCACTCCTCCAACATGAAGTGTTTAAACCCAAATGTGGAGAATTGCAATAAAAAAAACTGATCTGGTTTAATGTGCTTAATCTGATTTAACTGATATAAAGTAACACATTACATTTCAGGTTGGAAGGAAAAGCAAATCATCCTTGAACTGTTCAGAGGCTTAATTAGACGTGTTCCTGGAATTAATTAGGCTCTGCTCGATCTGAAACGCCGCTCGCTTCAACAGCCGCAAATAAAATTCCTAACAAATACAATATTTCTCAGTCATTTCATTTCCTGTGCCTGTTCAAGCACAGTGCAGCGATTCGTTATCCTGCTCTCTTCTTCTACGCCGTCGTTCTACTGGGTGCTGGAACGTGCAGCAATTACACCAAGTGTGTTTACATTCAATCAGCACTGAATCACAAACAGCTGCAGGATTTTTACTGTATTTATGTTCCATAGTGTTCTGGGGCTGTGTTGATTACTCGTTATACATTTTACTTGGCCATGCATGCATGTCTTTGGACCGGGGGAGGAAACCGGAGTACCCGGAGGAAACCCTCAAGGCACGAGGAGAACATGCAAACTCCACACACACAAGGCGGAGGTGGGAATCGAACCCTGACCCTGGAGGTGTGAGGCGAACGTGCTAACCACTAAGCCACCGTGACCCCCTATTCTTGAGACTTCACTGTGTAAATGTTTATCAGAACTGCACGAGAAATTCTTTCCATTTATAGAAATGTTGCTGATTCTCTTTGTACTCAGGAATATACTGCATTTTTATCTGTTAATTACCAACCACGATGCACGAGTTACAGTTAGCCACGCCCACAAAACTCCATAAAGTTCACAGAGAGTTGAAAACGATTCTGATTTGTCAGAATGGCAGATAAATGTTTCAGTAAAGCAGCTCAGCCACTGCAGCACCTCAGCTAACACACACTGACTCCTCTTCTCAGGTTATAGGGCGCCATTACTTTTGTCTTCACTGAGAAGATAGTACTCATTTATTTGTCTTTTTTACAGATTTTTTTTGGAATGGATTTTTCATTTATTGATGTATAACATTTTAAATTTGGCATATTTGTCATGGACTCCTTGGACAGTTCCCTGCCTGAACACCAGATGGCGATCTGACAGGTTCTGTTCCATGTCACTGTTGATGCTTCCTTGTTCTTTGTTTATTTTTTAGTTTTTCATTTGTGTCTTTGCCCCAGCAGATCTATTGTTCTGTTCCATCTAGCTCCACTCTAAGCACAGAGGTGAGGAGGTGAGCGCCGGTGAAGTAGCTGCTGGAGTTTACTGCAAAACAAAAGCAATGCAGGATTTATAATATTAATGACACGGTGTAATTTTCCACTGTTATTAAAAATATTCTTCCTTCTTCTTCAGTCGTAAATTTACAGAATTTCATCACAGCATTATTAAAACTATGGAATTGACTGATTTAAATGATTAAAGTAAATTAGTGTCATCTCAGATCTAGGAAGGTGTCACATCCACCTAAAATGTGTCACATCCACCTGAAATGTGTCACATCCACCTGAAATGTGTCACATCCACCTAAAATGTGTCACATCCCCAGGTTTAATTACACAGATCAGCAAAAGCCATCATCTGTTTTCACTGAAATTAACACATGATATGTTGATGCTGTGTTTCAGGTGCTGTGTTCAGCCCGCTGTGTTCAGTAAAAAACAGAAGATATAAATATACAGAGGTTTGCCACAATGGCACATTTATATATTTAAAAAAAAAGAATAAATCGTATAGGCTATGGAACTGTTGTGAGTTCTTGCTAGTGTAAAATGGTGAGCAGTGTGTAAAAGTACAGAAGTGTAGAGTTATAGATAAATGTGTAACCGAGCTGTTCTCTCAGTGTGTAACAGAACTGTTCTCTCAGTGTGTAACCGAGCTGTTCTCTCAGTTTGTGTAACCGAGCTGTTCTCTCAGTGTGTGTAACCAAGCTGTTCTCTCAGTGTGTAACAGAACTGTTCTCTCAGTGTGTAACAGAACTGTTCTCTCAGTGTGTAACAGAACTGTTCTCTCAGTGTGTAACAGAACTGTTCTCTCAGTGTGTAACAGAGCTGTTCTCTCAGTGTGTGTAACAGAGCTGTTCTCTCAGTGTGTTTAACAGAACTGTTCTCTCAGTGTGTAACCGAGCTGTTCTCTCAGTGTGTGTAACCGAGCTGTTCTCTCAGTGTGTGTAACAGAGCTGTTCTCTCAGTGTGTAACAGAACTGTTCTCTCAGTGTGTAACCGAGCTGTTC
>NC_083464.1:1805000-1817500 GCF_030014155.1 Tachysurus vachellii | reverse complement strand
TGTGAGTGTGTGTGTGTTTGTCTGTGTGTATGAGTGTGTGAGTGTGTGTGTGTGTGTGTGTGTGTGTGTGTGTGTGTGTGTGTGTGATGTAGTCTGTGTTTCATGCTGGTCAGAATCATTTCACCTCCTACAGCTTTACATGGTAGACAGAGTGTGTGGTGTTCATCATTTATCATCATGTTAATATCCATTAACATTACAGCAGATAACTATCAGTAATCTATCATTCCATCACCAACATCTCCTCTGTCCTGAAGATGTGGGAAAACTCAGAGTTCCATCTTTACCTCTGATCATCCGTGTTGGTGACTGAACATCTTCCTCACGTCTCACTCCACAGTGGTGTTAATATGAAGCTCATATGAAAGTAGACACTCAGGACTTTGTAGAGTTTCATCACTATTTCTGTTTTTCTCTACAACACTAGAGCTGATAGATTCATAGAAAAGTTCAGTTAGTTTTTTCTCCACACAGATGTTTGTATGTTCAGAGTAAATGTTGATATCAAACCCATTTCTGCTCTCTGAGAAGCTCCGAGTGTTTGTTCATCTAAAAAGTAGCTCAGATTTCTCTTCAACACTAAAATTCAGTGTAAGATCATCAACAGAGGGACAAACACACGTCTAAAACACACTGAAAGAACGACAGAGTCCTGACTCAGACTTGTGGAGATAAAATGATTCATCTGTTCCTTCTAATTGACCACAGTTTAAGTTAATCAATGATTCCACATGTTTTTTTAATCCGATTATGCGACGCATCCACCGTACGAGTCCACGTGAATGAGCGGTTACCATAGAAACAGTAATGTATAGAATTAATCAACTCCCTCTGACCAATGAGAATTCAGAATCCATCCCTGCTGGTGTTTCAGATGAGGATCAGTCTGGTATCCCATCCAGGGTGTGTTCTCAGCTCACGCTCAGTGTTCGCAGGATTGACTGCAGATGCACCGTGACCCCGATCAGGATAAAGTGCTTACAGAAAATAAAAGAACGATCCAGAGGTTAACGCTGGATTTAGGAGGTGCTGAATCTCTACTTGTTTAATAAATGTAGAAACATCTCAGTGTCACAGTTGTTTTTCTGTACAAAGAGCTTCATTTAACTAATAAACGTTTATTCTGGAGATCGGTTCTAATCTTTCTCCAGCTCCTTTCACCATTTCTATTCATCTGTCTGTTTCATCTCCTAAACCAAATTCATGTGATCAGGAGCTTCATTCATGTCATGAACTCTTATGAAGTCACTCTGACCGAGCTGGTGGAAATGACTTTGCTCAGACTGAGTGAATTATTACTCAGATGATGAGTTAACTAACCTCCTGATCCCTACACTGAGGGCTGGAAGTGTGTGTTAGTTTCAGGAAGATTATTATATTTCACCATGAAACCTCATGTCAGAGTTCAGTCACTGTGATGGTGCTGAAGCGTGATGGTGTAATGTGTGTAGGTATGGATTTAGACAATAAAACAGGTTATAATCACACGATCCTATCGTGTGTGTGTGTGTGTGTGTATGTGTGTGTGTGTGGACTGTATCACCGTACAGCCTCATTTCATTATAAAGGTACTGTATTGATCCAGATGGTATATTACACATCTGATCCTTCTGAACAGGACAATAAAACAGATAATAATCACATGATGACAGACTAAATCTCTGTGTGTATCAGTATGTGTATGTGTTTGTATTTGTCTGTGTATCAGTGTGTGTCTGTGTATGTGTGTGTGTGTATTTGTGTGTATTTGTATGTATTTGTGAGTATGAGTGTGTGTCTATGTGTGTACATTTGTATGTATGTGTATGTGTGTGTATCAGTGTGTGTCTATGTGTGTGTGTATATGTGTGTATCAATGTAAGTGTGTATTTGTGTGTGTATTTGTGTGTATATCAGTGCATGTGTATGTGTGTGTACAGTATGTGTGTGTATGTGTGTGTATATGTGTGTGTATATGTGTGTATGTGTGTGTGTATGTGTGTATGTGTGTGGTGTGTATATGTGTGTATGTGTGTGGTGTGCATATGTGTGTGTATGTGTGTGTACTGTATATGTGTGTATATGTGTGTGTGTATTTGCATGTGTATTTGCGTGTATATATATATGTATATGTGTATATATGTGTGTACGGTATGTGTGTGTGTATATGTTTGTGTGTATATGTGTGTGTGTGTGTATATATATGTATATGTGTATATATGTGTGTACTGTATGTGTGTGTGTGTATATGTTTGTGTGTATATGTGTGTGTGTGTATATATATGTATATGTGTATATATGTGTGTACTGTATGTGTGTGTGTGTGTATATGTTTGTGTGTATATATGTGTGTGTGTATATATATGTATATGTGTATATGTGTGTGTACTGTATGTGTGTGTGTGTGTGTATGTTTGTGTGTATATGTGTGTGTGTGTATATATATGTATATGTGTATATATGTGTGTACTGTATGTGTGTGTGTGTATATGTTTGTGTGTATATGTGTGTGTGTGTATATATATGTATATGTGTATATATGTGTGTACTGTATGTGTGTGTGTGTGTATATGTTTGTGTGTATATATGTGTGTGTGTATATATATGTATATGTGTATATGTGTGTGTATCAGTGCTAGTGCTGTTACTACATCCCTAAAACATACACTGTACACTGTTAATGAGCCAATAATTCACATAAAGGATTAAGACTATAGCAGAAGACGATAGCTGTGAGTTTAAACCGACTGTTAACAAGAAGATTAATGAGACTCTGAGAATAAAGACATTGTGGTGTGACAGTTAGTATTTATTAACACCTCAGGGTTCTGATGTGGTTCAGAAGATGCTGAATATAGCCGTGTTGCTCTACACTTCAGTCATTCAGGCTAATCTGAGTGTGTGAGTGTAAACCGGGAGTGAGTAAGTCTAGTTAAATAGTGTGTGGGCGAAGTGTTGGGGCCGGAGAGAGACGCTGCTGCTGCTGTCAGACTGCTCTGTAATGAGCAGAAGGTTCACACTGCAGGGTTCGATTAGACTGAGATGCTTTTACACCGTTTTTTTTTCTACTTCTCACTATCTGTCTCTTCTCCAGTCTGCTATCGCGGTCCATATGTCACCGAATATGCCAAATATGCACATACTGTACAGGACCTCACATTCCTCCCATCCACTGTGTTCTGTTCCAGACCTCAAGTGTGCAGATCTTTAATAGAAAATGCAGAAACTCTGAGAATAGACTCTCGCTCACTCGCTCACTCGCTCGCTCGCTCGGCTCTCTAGCTGTTTTTTTTTCCTGCTTCTATTTTGAGGTTTGGTCACACCGTCGGATTGCTGAAGAGGGAATCGGCTCCTGATATAATACCCAGCATATTGGTTTGAGACGATATTCTTCCCACTGCAGTTATGATCAATAGAGCCTTCTGGGTTTCACTGTAATGAGACAATAGATTGGAATCAGACCCTCAGCACAATGCATCATGGTCCTTCATCCTGGGCCAAAATACAGAGCTATTGGTCAGGGTCATGGGGAATTTGGTGCTCTCGCTTTCCCCATTTCTCATGCTGTCTTTTGTCAGGGATGTTGTCCTTCTCTTCTCTTCTCTTCTCTTCTCTTCTCTTCTCTTCTCTTCTCTTCTCTTCTCTTCTCTTCTCTTCTCTTCTCTTCTCTTCTCTTCTCTTCTCTTCTCTTCTCTTCTCTTCTCTTCTCTTCTCCAAGCTCTGAATGTGACCGTAAAGCTCTTCACTTTTTTTTTTTTTTTTAATAATTGAAAGCTTAAAAAGTTTTAGGATTCTGAACACTAACAAGATTCACACCGGCTGCTTCGTGTCCTTTAATCAAACCCAAGGACAGTTTTTATTTTCTCGTTGTTTTCAGAACTTACTGTTTGAGTAAAAATGGAATTGTGTGACATTCAGTTGGAGATAAATAAATGCTAGGCTTCCACCATCAGAAGCTGAGCATTTATTTATCTCCAACTGAATGTCACACAATTCCATTTTTGTATGTGTGTGTGCTAATAACTCTGTGATTAGGCTTTTCACACATAGTCATTAATGATCTTCTCTGGATTCAGTCATTTCTAATAACTATTCCCCCTAACTGATGTTTATTTAAACTGATCTCGATGATTCCTGTTTGTCTTTATTACCTAAACTGATTATTTCATTTGGTCATTATTATTTTTTTTAAGATCAAATTCGATCTAATAAAAAGACTCTGGATGTCAGAACAATGTGAAATGTGGTCTATCTGATCAGATGATGCAATGTGACTAAAGTGCAGCATTAAAAATAGATAAGTTGTGGAGTTGTGCATCAGGACAGTGAGATGTGGAGATACAGATGATGTACAGAGACACAGACAGGGTGAGTGTGACAGAATGTACAGATATGTTCAATAAATACAACAAAATGTGCAGGTGCTAGAAAACACTGTGTGTGTGTGTGTGTGTGTGTGTGTGTGTGTGTGTGTGTGTGTGTGTGTGTGTGTGTGTGTGTGTGCACCTGTGTTCGCCTGTGTGTGTGTGTGTGTGCATATGTGTCTGGGTGTGTGTGTGTGTGTGTGTGTGTGTGTGTGTATGTGTCTGTGTGTGTGTGTGTGTGTGTGTGTGTGTGTGTGCGTACTGTATGTGTCTGGGTGTGTTTGTGTGTGCGTATGTGTCTGGGTGTATGTGTGTGTGTGTGTGTGTGTGTGTGTATGTGTGTGCATATATGTCTGGGTGTGTGTGTGTGTATGTGTCTGGGTGTGTGTCTGTGTGTGTGTGTGTGTGTGTGCATATGTGTCTGGGTGTGTGTGTGTGTATGTGTCTGGGTGTGTGTCTGTGTGTGTGTGTGTGTGTGCATATGTGTCTGGGTGTGTGTGTGTATGTGTCTGAGTGTGTGTCTGTGTGTGTGTGTATGTGTCTGGGTGTGTGTGTGTGTCTGGGTGTGTGTGTGACTGATCTGAGCTGATCCCAAAGTGATTTCAGGAGATTTGGATTAGTTAATCTGACCTGGTGTTTATTTTATTTGAGATATTTCTGACCCATTACATCCGTAGGCGTGTTATAAGACATCATATGATGAACTGATGACTTAACAGAAGCTGTTAATTATTAATCACAAGATTTTACCATTGTTCAGTTTCAGGTCTTCTTTTTTTCAGGTAAATTAGAGATATAGATGTAGCTGATTTCACACTGAAGAACTTCTCCATCCATCACTTTCTCCTCTTCTCTAATCTGAAAGGTTCTGGCATCTTCCCATCTCTCACAGCGAAGTGTGTGTGTGTGTGTGTGTGTGTGAGTGTGTGTGTGTGTGTGTGTGTGTGTGTGTGTGTGTGAGTGTGTATGTGTATAAAGAGCTGCTTCACTACAAGAAGGTCATTGTGTCTTCAGAGGTGTAAAATTTTGTTCTTAGGTCTTGTTTTATTTTATTTTTTTTTTTTTTGTCTGCTCGTCTACAGACTCAGTCGCTCTATCACTCTATCCTGCTTTTCCTCTGCTTGTTGGAGGATTAGTGTTTTTGTGATCCGATAAACGGTTACTTTTTTTTTTCTACTTTTGCTTGTGTTTAAATCTCCATTAAATATATCTTTTTTAAAAACGTCATTAAAAGGTGTGTGTGAGTTTCAGCAGATGCTCCTGGACCCCTGTTTCCTCGCGCTCTGCCGCACCTATTAACACACACTAGTCCCTCACGATAAGCAGTGTAATTGCTCGTACTCCAGTGTGTGTGAAATTAGCCTCGTCTCCTCCTGCTCGTCTTATTATTTCCCTGTTAGTGTGGGAAGATGTCGGCGAGTCCACTGTGGCTTTCGGTCACATCTCCTTTCTCTCTTTATTTATCGATCGGCATTCTAACTATCAGGCAGACGGGAACTTTCACAAGGAAAACATTTATTTATTTATTAAGGTATATGTCAGCGATGTGGGGATAAAAACAGACCAAATGCAGTAGAGTGTAAAAATAAACAGGTTTAATAAATAAAACACACAAAACAGGGACACAGACAAAACCAGACATGACACAAGACGACACTAGAGACGACAAGGATTCCGCGCCGCCATAGGCAACTCGGCACGGTTAAATAGACATGACAATTAACACATTAGGAACAGGTTTGCAGAGGCGTGGAGGAAGATACAAGGGCGGGGCAGACACGTGAACACTAAACATAAACAAACACACATGGCCAAAGTCCAGGCTGGATCCTGACAGAACCCCCCCCCCCCCCCCCCCACCCCCCCAAGGCGCAGCTCCTGACGCGCCAATCACGTATCAAACAATATCCGAGGGGACCACGATCCCGGCTAGATCTAGGAGGGGGAAGCAAGGCACATGGTGAGGCAGGTGGGGGGAGCAAGGCACACGGTGAGGCAGGTGGGGGAGCAAGGCACACAGTGAGGCAGGTGGGGGAGCAAGGCACACAGTGAGGCAGGTGGGGGAGCAAGGCACACAGTGAGGCAGGTGGGGGAGCAAGGCACACAGTGAGGCAGGTGGGGGAGCAAGGCACACAGTGAGGCAGCCAGAGAGGGCCCAGCGACGTCCACAGCTGAGCACAAGGGCCAAACGACCCCCCGACACACTGCAGCCTAACACATGTGTTGAAAACCAGAATGGGATGGAGGGAAAAATCCTCCGCCACGCAGCAAAAAATAAACAAAATTATTCATGCGTCAAAATACGGGCCTGCAACACCCCCAGCGGACAGGAAGTGAGGCGGCGTCCTCTAAATGCAGGATAATGTAAAAATAAACAGGTTTAATAAATAAAACACACAAAACAGGAACAAAGACACGACATGACATGACAACAAAAGACAAGGATAGCACGGATAAATAGACATGACAATTAACACATGAGGAACAGGTGCACAGAGGCGGGAAGGAAGAGACAAGGGCGGGACAGACACGTGAACACAGAACATAAACAAACGCACGTGACCGAGCTGGATTCTGACAGTATAACATATCGTACATGCAGAACATGAGTGAAACAACGTCATTCTTGTTCTCACTTACATTACAGCAGCTTCCGCTTTTTACTTTCTCTCGACGTCAATAAGAGAAAAAATCTGCTTGTTAGCAGTTACACACACTTTCAGTCTGTGTGTGTCGAGCGTCTGTACACGTCTTCATCTGACTGAGCTGGTTTTGTTTATTCCGCTACACCGAGCCCTACATTTCTGCCTGATGAATGGATTTGTTCAAATATTTGTGTCTCAACTCCTCGGCCTTCTTCAGCGGGTCACAGATCGGCCTTCCATTTAAAAGGGAATTAAAAGATTAAATATTAACCATTAAGGTCTGTAACGGTGTCAGAGCTATGAAAGATCTCATCTTATATGTTGTTTAGAGATTATTTATTTATAGACTTTCCTTATGTTTCATCTGTGTCTTCATTCAGAAACAAAAAGATCTGTATTGTACATCCATGTGTAGCTTCTACACCAGCAGAACAAAAAGATTTTAACATCTTAAAGTCCTGATACTAAAAAAACATCTAAAAGACGTCTATATGAATTTTATACTGACTCTTAAATGTAAGTAGCAGAAATGTCTGAGGTTCTTGTGGATCTCTGAGTGTTAATGCATTTAGTCTTAATGGAGTAAAAGGCTTGAATGTTTTAGCTAATGATCCTGGACTAACTAACACTGGGTAGATTAGTAAAATAGGAGAAAAAGTAATTAATAGAAATGAACACAGTCGCTGCAGCAGAGCTGAAGAAAGGAAAGGTCAGATATAATTATTCTGCTGTGATGAGAAGGATATATCAAGGCAGCTTCCTCTACAGAGTTAAATAAACCAACATGTCCTTTTTTCCTGCTCTGGCTTTGCTCATTTTCTAACAGGAAGTCGTGACTAGACTTTGACATGCAGCAGATGGAAGCTGAAGATTTCATGGGTCGAGAAATAAATGCAGCGTCTCTGCTGGTTCAGGATAAACAGATCAGACCCTGCTGGGGCTCTGCTCGCTGTGTGTGTTCAGGAGTGTGTGTTCAACAATGTGTGTTCAGGGTTCACTCTGAGATGGAGTGTGTGTTTAGGAGTGTGTATTCTGTAATGTGCGTTCTGGGTTCACTCTGAGATGAATTGTGTGTTAATGAGTGTGTGTACAGGAGTGTGTGTTCAGGAGTGTGTGTTCAGGAGTGTGTGTTCAACAATGTGTGTTCAGGGTTCACTCTGAGATGGAGTGTGTGTTTAGGAGTGTGTGTTTAGGAGTGTGTATTCTGTAATGTGCGTTCTGGGTTCACTCTGAGATGAATTGTGTGTTAATGAGTGTGTGTACAGGAGTGTGTGTACAGGAGTGTGTGTTCAGGAGTGTGTGTTCAACAATGTGTGTTCAGGGTTCACTCTGAGATGGAGTGTGTGTTAAGGAGTGTGTGTTTAGGAGTGTGTGTACAGGATTGTGTGTTCAGGAGTGTGTGTTTAGGAGTGTGTATTCTGTAATGTGCGTTTTGGGTTAACTCTGAGATGGATTGTGTGTTAATGAGTGTGTACAGGAGTGTGTGTTCAGGAGTGTGTGTACAGGAGTGTGTGTTCAGGAGTGTGTGTACAGGAGTGTGTGTACAGGAGTGTGTGTTCAGGAGTGTGTGTACAGGAGTGTGTGTACAGGAGTGTGTGTTCAGGAGTGTGTGTTCAGGATTGTGTGTACAGGAGTGTGTGTACAGGAGTGTGTGTTCAGGAGTGTGTGTTCAGGAGTGTGTGTACAAGCTTCACTCTGAGACACAGATGTGTGGAGTGATCATACAGTGAAACAGTAGGGTTCAGGGTTCACTCTGAGATGGAGTGTGTGTTTAGGAGTGTGTATTCTGTAATGTGCGTTCTGGGTTCACTCTGAGATGAATTGTGTGTTAATGAGTGTGTGTTCAGGAGTGTGTGTTCAGGAGTGTGTGTTCAACAATGTGTGTTCAGGGTTCACTCTGAGATGGAGTGTGTGTTTAGGAGTGTGTATTCTGTAATGTGCGTTCTGGGTTCACTCTGAGATGAATTGTGTGTTAATGAGTGTGTGTACAGGAGTGTGTGTACAGGAGTGTGTGTTCAGGAGTGTGTGTTCAACAATGTGTGTTCAGGGTTCACTCTGAGATGGAGTGTGTGTTAAGGAGTGTGTGTTTAGGAGTGTGTGTACAGGATTGTGTGTTCAGGAGTGTGTGTTTAGGAGTGTGTATTCTGTAATGTGCGTTTTGGGTTAACTCTGAGATGGATTGTGTGTTAATGAGTGTGTACAGGAGTGTGTGTACAGGAGTGTGTGTACAGGAGTGTGTGTTCAGGAGTGTGTGTTCAGGAGTGTGTGTACAGGAGTGTGTGTACAGGAGTGTGTGTTCAGGAGTGTGTGTTCAGGAGTGTGTGTACAAGCTTCACTCTGAGACACAGATGTGTGGAGTGATCATACAGTGAAACAGTAGGATTATAGGGAATATTGTTGAGGCTCTCGACCAATCACATTAATCAGCAGGAGTACGGACCAATGAAATAACAGTCAAGTCAAGAAGCTTTTATTGTCATTACAACCATATAAAGCTGTTACAGTACACAGTGACATGAGACAACGTTTCTCCAGGATCAGGGAGCTACATAACACACAGACAGAGCTATAAGGACTTAGTAAGTGTCCTAGATACATAAAGTGTATCTGTGTGACCTGGTGTACACAGTGTAGGACAAGACAAACAAGACAGTGCAGGACAAGACAGACAAGACAGTGCAGGACAAGACAGACAAGACAGTGCAGGACAAGACAAACAAGACAGTGCAGGACAAGACAGACAAGACAGTGCAGGACAAGACAGACAAGACAGACAAGACAGTGCAGGACAAGACAAACAAGACAGTGCAGGACAAGACAGACAAGACAGTGCAGGACAAGACAGACAAGACAGTGCAGGACAAGACAAACAAGACAGTGCAGGACAAGACAGACAAGACAGTGCAGGACAAGACAAACAAGACAGTGCAGGACAAGACAGACAAGACAGTGCAGGACAAGACAGACAAGACAGACAAGACAGTGCAGGACAAGACAAACAAGACAGTGCAGGACAAGACAGACAAGACAGTGCAGGACAAGACAAACAAGAGAGTGCAGGACAAGACAGACAAGACAGTGCAGGACAAGACAGACAAGACAGACAAGACAGTGCAGGACAAGACAAACAAGACAGTGCAGGACAAGACAGACAAGACAGTGCAGGACAAGACAAACAAGAGAGTGCAGGACAAGACAGACAAGACAGTGCAGGACAAGACAGACAAGACAGACAAGACAGTGCAGGACAAGACAAACAAGACAGTGCAGGACAAGACAGACAAGACAGTGCAGGACAAGACAAACAAGACAGTGCAGGACAAGACAGACAAGACAATGCAGGTCAAAAGATATACAAGTCAATACACAAAAGACAATAAACAAAAACAGCACCACTGTAAATACTGTATGTTCAACAACATTGTGTGTGCAGTAATACTAGAATGAACACAGTGTTATAACAACAGGTCCCTGAGATAATGTTAAGTATTGTGCAAAACAGTAAACAACTGAAATATGAGACAGTATGTGCAAAGAGCAAAAGGTGTGCAAAAACAGCATATAAACAGGTTGTGATTAGTAAGTGATGTATAAAATGACAGAAGACAAGTCTCTGGTGATGGAGTCAACCAGCTGTAACCAACACTGGAGTAACACGGACTACAGACTAATTAAACACACTGTAACCAACACTGGAGTAACACGGACTACAGACTGTAATTAAACACACTGTAACCAACACTGGAGTAACACGGACTACAGACTGTAATTAAACACACTGTAACCAACACTGGAGTAACACGGACTACAGACTGTAATTAAACACACTGTAACCAACACTGGAGTAACACGGACTACAGACTGTAATTAAACACACTGGCATTTCTGTTCTGAAAGGTCTTGTGTAATCTGAGGAGTCACACTGAATGGCTAAGAGGTTTGGAGGCTGGTGTTCGACCAGTGTGTGTTAAGTTAACACAGGTAACATCAATGGCTGTTGAGGTAAAGGTATTTGGATGGATGGAGGTTGGATTTTCTTTACTCTGTGTGGCAGTTGGTTTGTGATTGAATAACTCATTTGAATGACTGCTGAGTGTGTAGCTGGTGTCTGGATTTATTTGGATGACTGGTGTTTGAGTGGCTGGTGTTTGTGTACAATATCTCTTTGTCTCTTTTTTCATTTTGTGACTGAAGGTGTATAGTGGAGAAGGTATTGGATCATGGAGAAGGTGTTGGATGATGGAGGAGGTATTGGATGATGGAGGAGGTATTGGATCATGGAGAAGGTATTGGATGGTGGAGGAGGTATTGGATCATGGAGGAGGTATTGGATCATGGAGAAGGTATTGGATGATGGAGAAGGTATTGGATCATGGAGAAGGTATTGGATGATGGAGAAGGTATTGGATCATGGAGAAGGTATTGGATGATGGAGGAGGTATTGGATCATGGAGAAGGTATTGGATGATGGAGAAGGTATTGGATGATGGAGAAGGTATTGGATGATGGAGAAGGTATTGGATGTTGGAGAAGGTATTGGATGATGGAAAAGGTATTGGATCATGGAGAAGGTATTGGATGATGGAGAAGGTATTGGATCATGGAGAAGGTATTGGATGATGGAGAAGGTATTGGATTGTGTAGCTTGGCTTCTGTACAGAACTGAATGTGTTAGACTTCCACACATCACAGTGCTACAAGCCAATGTTTGTCTCCCTGTGAACAGACTGAAGCACGACTCTGTCAACAGGAAAATCTGGATTGTTCAAAAGTAAACATAAAGCTAATCTCTTATAGCCACAATAACTCATGACTGAGCAAGAAAGCAGTAATAAAGCAGAAACTGAGTAATCTCTGATTTTCTGGCTAAACTGTTTCTAAAAAAGAAAGTATGACCTCCTCTGAATGTCCGAGTGTGTGTGGGTGATTAGTCACTGCTGGATATGTGGTAAAGTATGAGCCCTGGGAAAGAAGTGAGTCCTGAAGGTGTGGAGAGATGAGAACCGTCCTGTTCCTCTGTGGAGAGATGAGAACCGTCCTGTTCCTCTGTGGAGAGATGAGAACCGTCCTGTTCCTCTGTGGAGAGATGAGAACCGTCCTGTTCCTCTGTGGAGAGATGAGAACCGTCCTGTTCCTCTGTGGAGAGATGAGAACCGTCCTGTTCCTCTGTGGAGAGATGAGAACCGTCCTGTTCCTCTGTGGAGAGATGAGAACCGTCCTGTTCCTCTGTGGAGAGATGAGAACCGTCCTGTTCCTCTGTGGAGAGATGAGAACTGTCCTGTTCCTCTGTGGAGAGATGAGAACCGTCCTGTTCCTCTGTAGGGAGATGAGAACCGTCCTGTTCCTCTGTGGAGAGATGAGAACCGTCCTGTTCCTCTGTGGAGAGATGAGAACCGTCCTGTTCCTCTGTAGGGAGATGAGAACCGTCCTGTTCCTCTGTGGAGAGATGAGAACCGTCCTGTTCCTCTGTGGAGAGATGAGAACCGTCCTGTTCCTCTGTGGAGAGATGAGA
>NC_083464.1:1787500-1795000 GCF_030014155.1 Tachysurus vachellii | reverse complement strand
GCTCAAATAACATGCAATTTTACACAAATGGCCTACAAACTAAGCAGTAGGCTATTATCTGGCATTAACAGAGGGAAAACTTCCAGAGAATCTGTTTTCAACCCCTCATTGTGAGTCACCTTGAGCGAGGGATTTTATTTTATCTGCTCTGCACCCGCTCGTTCACAAACCCCTTCATCACCGAGCGTCTGCCTTAAGTGCTCTCTCCACACCTTCACACATCAGCTAAAATATGTCTTTGAGTCCTGATGACTGACAATCTAGTTAAGAGCATATAAGTGCATCCTTACAAAAGCATGTAAGGTAAACAGGAAGTGTGTTTTATGGCCAAGTCAGACTCCTAACTGACGTCTAGGATGCTGTTCTCTAAACCCAAGGTTGGAGGAAACAAACGTCTCTGGCCTGAACACACTTAATGGCAGCAATCGGCCGAGGAGCTTGTGTAGATCATCTGGAGTAATGTTGGAGATTGACATCCTGTCGTGTTCACCTCACAGCGGGGCTTTTCACACGGTTCGATTGGCACGATTGTGACAACCCATGAGTGTGACTCATTATCCCTCAGCATGGCTGACTCACTGAAGAGTATCGAGCTGAAACTAGCTGAACAACGATCACACAATGCGGTGTTGCTAATCGATGCCGAGAACAGACCGAGTTAATCAAGCCGCTCGTGTATTCCTGCTGAACGGTCGTGCCGTGACAGCCATTCTTTATCTTTTAAAACTTTCTTTGTGCTGCTTGTGTGAGTGCTGAAAGTTGTTGAAGCAAAGCGAACGTTATGTGTGTAGGTCGGCGTTTGGATTGAACTCGTTCCTGTTAGTAAACCTCACGAGACAGACAGAGTATGGAATGTGTGCTTCAGGTTTTAGCTCAGGTTGTATTCAAACTGCCTCAGTGACCACAAGGTGGTGAGTTCAAATCCCAGGACACCTCAAGAGCAACTGTTGGCTAATTGGAAGCTTTGTTGCTTTACAGTGCAGAACTCAGTGCTGGAGATAGAAGGCTGTTGTAGAAGGTTCATGAAAAGAGCAGCTGATACCCACACACACAAACACACACACACACACACACACACACACACACACACACACACACACTGATGATATTTAGAGTCTAAACAAAAAAATCTTTCATTTCTAAAACAATAGTGAATAAGCTCCTGATATCCTGATACTGATACTGACCCAAATCCAGTTTAAACTCTAGACGTTATTCAACACATACAGTAGATGATGATGTACTGGAAGATGAAGATGTACTTTGGAAGATCAGTGTGAAGAACATTTAGTGACAAGATGATTAATTAACTGTAACAGCATGTGGGAGAACAGTTTCTTATTTATTAGAAAACAGGACACACATTTGATCAATTTATAGTTAATGTTGAGGAACATCTGCAGAACATTATAGCAGCTCTAAAGAGTCGTTTCCTCACCAACTTCTCTTTATTCTCTCTCTTTAAATTACACAAAGTGTAAACTCCACTTTCCTGGAGATGTCGTAAAACTAATCAACACCTTCTGCTAAAAATGCACTGAGTGTATTAAGAATAAAGCCTGAAATAGCAGAGTTATATTTATATATTTATTTATTTTGAAGAACACAGTCAAGGTCGTTCTCCTCCAGAGATTTCCCGTCTCAGCTTCTTTTTTTTTTTACAGCTCTTTGTAACGGTCAAAGTGGTTTACCCTGTGGAAACAGAGCATTTTAGTTCCTCCAGCTAAGTGCTCAGAGAGGCGTTTAAGATGAAAAGAGGAGATAAGAGGCAGACGGAGGAGTGTAAGAGCAGGAGAGCGGATCTGTGAGCCGGAAATGAGACTGAGCTTCTCCAGAGCCGAGCATGCTGAGCTGAGCCAACAGCATGCTGTGTTTCCGTCACACTGTATTACAGAGCAGCCCATGGCTCTGTCTCTCTCTCTCACACACACACACACACACACACACACACACACACACACACACACACACACACACACAGTTGGGTGCATGGTGAATCTGATCGAGATGTCAGTCCTGTGATATTGGAGTATATACAGTATAAAATAATGCTTGTGTGTGGATCAACAAACATCTGCAGTTCAGTTCAGTGTCTGAGAGTCGTAACAGTGTGAGTTACTAACACTACACAGCTGACACACTACACAGCTGACACACTTCACAGCTGACACACTACACAGCTGATACACTACACAGCAGAAACACTACACAGCTGACACTACACAGCTGACACACTACACAGCTGACACACTTCACAGCTGACACACTACACAGCTGACACACTACACAGCAGAAACACTACACAGCTGACACTACACAGCTGACACACTACACAGCTGACACACTACACAGCAAAAACACTACACAGCTGACACACTTCACAGCTGACACACTACACAGCTGACACACTACACAGCAGAAACACTACACAGCAGAAACACTACACAGCAGAAACACTACACAGCTGACACACTACACAGCTGACACACTACACAGCTGACACACTACACAGCTGACACTACACAGCTGACACACTACACAGCAAAAACACTACAAACAGCAGATAACACCTACACAGCTGACACACCTACACAGAGAAACCTACACAGCTGACACACTACACAGCTGAGGACACTACACAGATGACAACACTACACAGCTGACACACTACACAGCTGGGACACACTACACAGCAGAGAACACTACACAGCAGGACACACTACAAAGCTGAAACCACTACACAGCTGGCACACTACATAGCAGAAACGCTACACAGCTGACACACTACACAGCTGACACACAACACACAGCTGGACACACTACACAGCAGAAACACTACATAGCAAAGGAAACACTACACAGCTGACACACTACAACAGCTGACACACCACAACAGCCGAACAACCACATAGCTGACACACCTACATAGCAGAAACACTACACAGCTGACACCTACACAAGCTGACTCACTACAAGCAGCGAAAAACACTACACAGCTGACACACTACACAGCAGAAACACTACACAGCTGACACACTACACAGCTGACACACTACACAGCAGAAACACTACACAGCTGACACACTACACAGCAGAAACACTACACAGCTGACACACTACACAGCTGACACACTACACAGCAGAAACACTACACAGCTGACACACTACACAGCAGAAACACTACACAGCTGACACACTACACAGCTGACACACTACACAGCTGACACACTACACAGCAGACACACTACACAGCTGACACACTACACAGCTGACACACTACACAGCTGAAACACTACACAGCAGAAACACTACACAGCTGACACACTACACAGCTGACACACTACACAGCTGACACACTACACAGCAGAAACACTACACAGCAGAAACACTACACAGCAGAAACACTACACAGCTGACACACTACACAGCTGACACACTACACAGCTGACACACTACACAGCTGACACACTACACAGCTGACACACTACACAGCTGACACACTACACAGCAGAAACACTACACAGCAGAAACACTACACAGCTGACACACTACACAGCAGAAACACTACACAGCTGACACACTACACAGCTGACACTACACAGCTGACACACTACACAGCTGACACACTACACAGCAGAAACACTACACAGCTGACACACTACACAGCTGACACACTACACAGCTGACACACTACACAGCAGAAACACTACACAGCTGAAACACTACACAGCAGAAACACTACACAGCTGACACACTACACAGCAGAAACACTACACAGCTGACACACTACACAGCTGACACACTACACAGCTGACACACTACACAGCAGAAACACTACACAGCTGACACACTACACAGCAGAAACACTACACAGCTGACACACTACACAGCTGACACACTACACAGCAGAAACACTACACAGCAGAAACACTACACAGCTGACACACTACACAGCTGACACACTACACAGCAGAAACACTACACAGCTGACACACTACACAGCAGAAACACTACACAGCTGACACACTACACAGCTGACACACTACACAGCAGAAACACTACACAGCTGACACACTACACAGCTGACACACTACACAGCTGACACACTACACAGCAGAAACACTACACAGCTGACACACTACACAGCTGACACACTACACAGCAGAAACACTACACAGCTGACACACTACACAGCTGACACACCACACAGCAGAAACACTACACAGCTGACACAATACACGGCTGACACACTACACGGCTGACACACCACACAGCAGAAACACTACACGGCTGACACACTACACGGCTGACACACTACACAGCAGAAACACTACACAGCTGACACACTACATAGCAGAAACACTACACAGCTGACACACTACACAGCTGACACACTACACAGCAGAAACACTACACAGCTGACACACTACACAGCTGACACACTACACAGCAGAAACACTACACAGCTGACACACTCCACAGCTGACACACTACATAGCAGAAACACTACAAATCTGACACACTACACAGCTGACACACTACACAGCAGAAACACTACACAGCAGAAACACTACACAGCTGACACACTACACAGCTGACACACTACACAGCAGAAACACTACACAGCTGACACACTACACAGCTGACACACCACACAGCAGAAACACTACACAGCTGACACACTACACGGCTGACACACTACACGGCTGACACACCACACAGCAGAAACACTACACGGCTGACACACTACACGGCTGACACACTACACAGCAGAAACACTACACAGCTGACACACTACATAGCAGAAACACTACACAGCTGACACACTACACAGCTGACACACTACACAGCAGAAACACCACACAGCTGACACACTACACAGCTGACACACTACACAGCAGAAACACTACACAGCTGACACACTCCACAGCTGACACACTACATAGCAGAAACACTACAAATCTGACACACTCCACAGCTGACACACTACATAGCAGAAACACTACAAATCTGACACACTACACAGCTGACACACTACACAGCTGGCACACTACATAGCAGAAACACTACACAGCTGACACACTACACAGCTGACACACCACACAGCAGAAACACTACAAATCTGACACACTACACAGCTGACACACTACACAGCTGACACACTACACACCTGACACACTACACGGCTGACACACTACACGGCTGACACACTACACGGCTGACACACTACAAAGCTGACACACTACACGGCTGACACACTACACGGCTGACACACTACACAGCAGAAACACTACACAGCTGACACACTACATAGCAGAAACACTACACAGCTGACACACTACACAGCTGACACACTACACAGCAGAAACACTACACAGCTGACACACTACACAGCTGACACACTACACAGCAGAAACACTACACAGCTGACACACTACACAGCTGACACACCACATAGCAGAAACCCTACACAGCTGACACACTACATGGCTGACACACTACACGGCTGACACACTACAAAGCTGACACATTACACAGCAGAAACACTACAAAGCTGACACACTACACAGCAGAAACACTACACAGCTGACACACCACACAGCTGACAAACTACACAGCAGAAACACTACACAGCTGACACACTACAAAGCTGACACACTACACAGCAGAAACACTTCACAGCTGACACACTACACAGCTGACACACTACACAGCTGACACACTACCCAGCTGACACACTACACAGCAGAAACACTACACAGCTGACACACTACACAGCTGACACACTACACAGCAGAAACACTACACAGCAGAAACACTACACTGCAGAAACACTACACAGCTGACACACTACACAGCAGAAACACTACAAAGCTGACACACTACACTGCAGAAACACTACACAGCTGACACACTACACAGCAGAAACACTACAAAGCTGACACACTACACTGCAGAAACACTACACAGCTGACACACTACACAGCAGAAACACTACAAAGCTGACACACTACACAGCAGAAACACTACAAAGCTGACACACTACACTGCAGAAACACTACACAGCTGACACACTACACAGCTGACACACTACACAGCAGAAACACTACACAGCTGACACACTACACAGCAGAAACACTACACAGCTGACACACTACACAGCAGAAACACTACACAGCTGACACACTACACAGCAGAAACACTACACAGCTGACACACTACAAAGCTGACACACTACACAGCTCACACACTACACTGATGATGATGATGTTGATGATGACGATGATGATGATGACGATAATGATGATGTAATGGTGGTGTTTGTGATGATGATAAAGATGATGAAGATGATAATGATGACGATGATGATGATGACGATGATGATGATGATGATGATGATGATGATGGTGATGACAATGATGATGTAATGGTGGTGTTGTTTGTGATAATGATAAAGATGATGAAGATGATGATGATGATGATGATGATGATGATATAAAAATTGATTGTATTGTATAATGTAATACATTTTTATCAGACTATAGAATATCTGAACCCAGTGAGGGAAATGGTATTGTCTAGTTTTTCTGTTTAATTATTCTAATGTTCACCTTTTAACTGACCTGAGACAAAATCACACACACACACACACACACACACACACACACACACACACACACACACACACACACACACACACAGTGAGAGTGCCGTCTCTGTAATGAGTCTTTGTGCTGGTTCATTGTGGTGGTGTCTCAGTAAACAGGACCTGATGTAGTCGTCTCAGCGATAATGATGCAGTGGCATTCAATTAGGAGAGAAACACCATCTCTAACGGCAACATGGTGTTTAAACCTGCTAATGCAGCGTCTCCTCACCATACTGAGCTCTCTAAACCTTAATGAGAGCTTCAGCTCACAGCCAGGACACAGGGTCATGCTTCACAACACCACCCAGGACATTCCATCACCTTGGTGAGTTCCAGCAGTAATGAGTCCAGGTGACTGGATTTAATACGGAACAGAAATGATGAAGTTCCTCATCGGTGGACAAACAGCTCCTGGAATGTTCCTACGTGTCCATACAGATGTGCAACTACATCTGTTTCACTTCTAAAGTTCATCTGAAATATAACTGCAGGAAAGAAGGAAGGACAGATAAAAGAAGGAATGAAGGAATGTGAGAGAAGAAGTGTTTAATAAAGGAAGGAAGGAAGGAAGGAAGGAAGGAAGGAAGGAAGGAAGGAGAGAAAGATTGTTTAGGAAAGAATGGAGGGAAGGATCGTATGAAGGAAGGAAAGAAGGAAGGAGAGATGGAGGGTGTAGACAAAGAAGGTGTGTATAATGAGGAAAGGCAGGATAAGACAAAGGAAGGGAGGGAAGGAAAGAAGGAAAGAAGAAAGTAAGGCAGGAATGAAGGAGTGATGAGGAATGTTGTATATTTCTAGCCCTGGCTCTCTGAATGCTCCTTGTCTGAGATGTGGCTGTAATGCTGGTCATT